>NW_019101320.1:0-4007 GCF_001856785.1 Myzus persicae
CAACGCACTTTCGGTAGTCGGATTCTCAGAACTACGCACTCGATTTCTTATTGCGTCGTTGTTCTTAAATCCCCGAGGTCGACAACTTCCCAATGTGAATAATTCTCATATTATGTCCCCCTCGCTATCTAGCCTTTAATTATATGCGTATATGGCAGGACGTCAGTACATAGCACCATCTATAAACATTTCTACGCCTTTTTTAAAATTTACTTCTGTTGTCTTCATCGGAATCTTCAATCACACGAACCCAGTCATCATCGATGTTGACACTATGATTGTCATCTGTTGATTCAATGTCACTGTCATAAGCCAAAATATTACCAAGATTGTCATTAATATCAGATTGGTAGGAAAAGTCAGACACTTCAATCGACGAGAATGGATTATAATCAGAATCATCGGTATCAAAACTAATAGAAGTCGTGGTCGAAACACTTATTGTTCAAAATAAACTATTTTACAATAATTTTTTTAATTATTAAATTATTAAATTATTTGTTTAATTATTAAACTGGTAACTAATTGGTACTAATCTAGTCATTTGTAACTAATAACTAGTAACAGTAGTAACTAACTATATAACAGCTATTTTAAAGGTAAAGATTACAAAACTACAAGTCTACAAGTTTAAAGATAAATGGCAATACAATATTACATCATTTTGAAATTATATTATAATAATATTGTGTGTACGTTGGGCCGTAGATCGGGTCACCACAATATCAATGATAAGCACAGTCAGTATGACCAACCTTCGGCGCAACAACAAGACTTCTCCGGAGAAGTCTTGTTGTTGCAACAAAATATAAAACAAACATATCCATTTGTATTGTATCTCCGTATCTAAGGATAGGATTTGTCTGGTTGTTGCATCAACTGACGCGGATTTTTTTTCTATTGGTTATCACAAAAAAGTTATTTTTGAAAAAAAAATGGAGATGCCTGGTTGTTGCATCTACCCCTTCAATTACATTGAATATAAATTATGAATATATTACATTATCACACATAGATTTCTGTAGATTAAAACAATTACAACACTGCATTGACCCGTATAAAGCAGAAAAACAGAAATGACTACTGAGTTTTCAGGCAACTTTTGATACTGCTTACGAACTGATCAAAAATTATGTACGTGGTCTGCCAATCAGCTGCCAGAGGAACGAATTCACAAACCAGTATATTCAAAACTATGATTTCAATTATTATTCCCATTTACAAAACGATGACACATCATTTTTGTATGAAATATTGCAATACCATTTCAATTCAATGTCAGAGCTTATATTACAGGATTTATTAATATGAATACAAATTTATATATATATATTGTTTATTGATTAAACAAAGTTTATTTTTTTATATACATAACAATCAAACTACTATTTTGCTTTTTATTGTTCAGCGATCTGGATCCTGCAGCATTGTATCGAATACAGCCTGCATAGTCTGATTCAGACTACTATTCAATGACTGGTCTTTTGATTTATCGCTCGTGAAGATCTTCACTGATGCTTTCGAATGACGCCATCTATTAACATACAATAGTAAAAATAGAATCATACTGTTAACCAGATACAAAAGGTGTTTCCAGTATTTACCTATCCTTAAGTGCAACATTCACAATATTTGAACTTTTATAATGAGTCAAGCCCCAGTAATCAGTTGGCTTGCCCTCAAAAGTAGTTTTGTTAGTGATAAGCCCGTCACCTTGACGGAAAGTTAGCGAATTTGTCACTTCTTCCTCATAATCTTCTAATCTAAAAAGATCACCAACGTTATCCCTATATGATTATGATGATGTAGCCTATAAAAAAAATTATAAAAAAGAATAAATAAATAATTATGGTATCATTATAAAAATGTTTTATCTTACCATTTTCATCTGTTTTTTCTTAGGTTTCTTAGGTTCATATAGGGATAACGTTGGTGATCTTTTTAGATTAGAAGATTATGAGGAAGAAGTAACAAATTCCTTAACTTTCCGTCAAGGTGATGAGCTTATCACCACTAAAACTACTTTTGAGGGCAAGCCGACCGATTACTGGGTGTTGACTCACTATAAAAGCTCGAACATTGTAAATGTCGCACTTAAGGATAGGTAAATACTGGAAACACCTTTTGTATCTGGTTAACAGTATGATTCTATTTTTACTATTGTATGTTAATAGATGGCGTCATTCGAAAGCATCAGTGAAGATCTTCAAGAGCGATAAATCAAAAGACCAGTCATTGAATAGTAGTCTGAATCAGACTATGCAGGCTGTATTCGATACAATGCTGCAGGATCCAGATCGCTGAAAAATAAAAAGCAAAATAGTAGTTTGATTGTTATGTATATAAAAAAATAAACTTTGTTTAATCAATAAACAATATATATATATAAATTTGTATTCATATTAATAAATCCTGTAATATAAGCTCTGACATTGAATTGAAATGGTATTGCAATATTTCATACAAAAATGATGTGTCATCGTTTTGTAAATGGGAATAATAATTGAAATCATAGTTTTGAATATACTGGTTTGTGAATTCGTTCCTCTGGCAGCTGATTGGCAGACCACGTACATAATTTTTGATCAGTTCGTAAGCAGTATCAAATGTTGCTTGAAAACTCTGTAGTCGTTTCTGTTTTTCTGCTATATACAGGTCAATGCAGTGTTGTAATTGTTTTCTGTAATCTACAGAAATCTATGTGTGATAATGTAATATATTCATCATTTATATACAATGTAATTGAACTTTGCTTTGCATTAATTGAGTAGGGGCGACCGGGTACAATTGTAACAGTTTTTATGAAATTATTTATTTCAGCCAAAATTCAAAATTGTTTGGACCATTTACACTTTCAATTAGTAAAGTAAGTTGTTGTCTTTAATAATATGTATGTATTGAACATCTATTTCCACAGTTTGTTGAGTAATTATAAACATAAAAAAAAAAAAATGTTACAACTGTACCTTATACAGGGACAATTGTAACAGCAACAGGGACAAATGTAACATACATATATATATATATATATATTTTATTGTTACAAAACTTATACAGTTACTTTAAAATAAAATAAAATATAACTTTGTTAACATAATAATTTTGGAACATAATTTTTGATTTGTTAGACCACTTATAACATAAATTTTGACTTTTAAATAATAAAAAAACACAACATAATATCATTAAATAAAATCAAATATAACTTTGACTTTTAAATTTAAATAAAAACATAACTTTTATATTAAAATTTAAATAAAAACATAACATAATATTATAAAATAAAATATAACTTTGGTGAATTATTAATAGTTTAGTCATGTAATTGTTGACTTTTAAAATAAAAAAAAAAACTAAAAAATAGCATAATATCATTAAATAACATAGTTAAAACAGAAGGTTTTAAATTATTGTTCATAATCAGCTTCACAATTATCACATGTATAATAAGCAGTAAATTTAGTTTTGGCACAAGCTTCATGTGACCAATATTTACACTTGCAACATTGGATCCAATCTTTTCCACTTCTACTATTTTTTTTTTTTTTTTTTTTATTATTTTATTAGAATATTTACAATCTATGCTACAATAAGGCATAATAGGCAAATTTGAGCACACAACGTACAATTTTATTTACAACATGAACACATGAGGAGGGAGGCCATCCAGTGATAGAACCCAACGTTATTTTAATTTTTTTAATTTTAATTATTTATTAATTATTGACTTGATATAAATTAAATTTAAATTAAATGGTATGAACCATCAATCATTCAATAAATCACGACACCAGTTTCTCTTTAGGCGGCGTGGGGGGTTACTAGGAAGTGAGTTGGAAGCAAGTTCAGCGATTTAAGGGTTAAAGTGACATTGTAATTTAGAGTGAAATTTTCTATAGTGTTTTGTGGCTAATTGATTTACTGTTTCTATTTTGAAGTCATTTTGGAGTGTGGAATTTGATACATACCAAGGTGCGGAAGAGATAATTCGGAGAGTGATACATTGG
>NW_019101320.1:4762-11232 GCF_001856785.1 Myzus persicae
TTTGAATAGAAGTGAAATTTTACAATATTCTTGTATACAAATAATAAGATGTTGTTAAAGATGCAAAATAAAGGTGTTATTCAAAAGTTATATAATATAATACTTATAAATGTGTAATCACAGCAATTTGCTTACATACCAACAATTTAACAATCGATTGAACAGATAGTTTCATATTAAAATTAGAAATATGCTGCAACAACAAAAGCATAAAAATAACAATTTTTGTTAAGATTTAAAATTTAATATTTAACATGATGTAGGTATTATAAACATTAAACATCAATAATGTAAACAATGAACACACAAAAACAATGTAGCATTATATACAAAATTTGTAGGTATGCAGTTTTAATAAAAGTATTATTGAACTATAATTTCACAATATTAATAGATACGTATGTAATTAATTATGATATAGGTATGTTAAAAGTTACACTAGATAAAATATTTCGGTATATTTATGTAGATATGCGCTAAATATAATTTATTTTTTATACATTTCTAAAAACTAATAATTTTTATAGACAGAAAGGAAAAACATAGTTAAAAAAAAAAAAAAAAAAAGAAAAAAATAATATAAAAAATAAAAAAAAAAAAAAAAAAAAATTTTTTATATATATATATTATATATATAATGTTTAGTTTAATTTTTAGTTTACAATTATTCATATACAGTATAATTTACACATTTTTTTTTTTTTTTTTTATGCTTATCTAAATAAATGGATATACATATTTATGTATATTGTATATAATATGTATTGAGTACTTTATGAATATATTTTTTTTTTTATTATTCATTTCTGGGAGGAATAGGTGGTGGCAAGGTCATAAATTCGGTTTTAATTATTACAGGATAAATTTTGTAAATAATGAAACCTATTGTGATTGTGAGGATTATTAGCCATGTTAAGTATATGATGTCTCCTAAGAATTCATCTACAAATGGTTTGTTATTTTTTTTTAGGATGATATCATTTAAGTATTTATCTATGTTTGGTATTTGTTTAGTGACGTGAAAGTTTGGTATTTCTTTGGTCCAATCTGTATTTAATATTTCTGTCATATTGGTAAAGTACATAATATTATTATCTTTGGTTTCTTCATAATTGGTTTTTAATGACTTAATTTTTGTCCAAGATACTGGTAATATTCTATTAATTTTGAATTTGTTTAGATTATTAGATTCACATGGGTACATTTTTGAGATTAAAATCTTTTCGTCCTTTAATAATTCATAATTACATGGGAACGATATTTTAATTAACCCTGGATAGCTATAGTTTATGTTAAGTTCTCTTATAATTGTTGTATTTAACTTTTCAATTTTTATTTTTAGAGTTGGCTGTGGGTTTGTTAGTGCGTAGGTGTGTATTCCTATTTGTTTAATTATTGTAGAATCTTCACCTTGTTGTTTAACACATTGAAAATAACAGTATTGATTAATTACGTCTAATGGTAGGTTCTTAAATATTGCTTCTACACATTTTGGTGAGAGGGTGATATCGGACGAGAATTTTGGGATGTAACATAAATCAGTAATGGGTGGATCACAATGTTGTAGTCCAATTCCTGAAATAATCCTATGTTCGTCATTTATATAATTATTTGCGATATATGTTTTTTCTGAATGTATATGACAGACAGATTCATGAAATTTGAAGTGTATCGGTATGTATTGGTACAATTTCCATTTAGCAAATCTTTCTTGGATCGGTATTTTTACCTTTATTAGAATTTTTGTTTTTGAAAATTGACACTCAGCTATAGGTAAATTGTAATACGCTGAAAGATTTTCCCACGGAATGGTCAGTTCGTACCCATCTTTTTTTTATTGTGTTTTCTAGTTTTATGAGGTCATTATACAATGTTTTGGACTCTATTATTCTTGGTGGTATTTTTTGTAACTTACAGTGTAAGTGAGTACTAGTATCTCTTTCATAATTTGTGAATTTTAATATTATTTTCATGAGGTCGTATATTATTTCTTGTATACCTTGAATTGTGTTTTCGTGATTTGTTTTTTCTATTAAATTATTGGTTTTTTCCTCATTTGTGAATTTGATGAAGTTTTCTTTTAATAATTGTATATTATTATTTGTATTTTTAGTATATTTGTTTAATTCTGTTGTAATATTAATTAAGTCCCTATGATCTGACACGAAAACATCTTTAAATTTATTAATTTGTTGATTTAACGCTTCTTCGTTTGTATAAATATTTTTCAATTGTTTTTCAGTAGCTATATTGCAACAGAAATGGTACAGGTTCCCGAATAATTGTATGCCTCTCTTTGATCTATTATTTTTAAGGTTGAGGTTTATGATCTCTAATATATCTTTGTCGTTGTCCTCTATATTTTTATTTATGGTAGTTAGGATTTCTAATGTTTCTTTCATAATATTACAATAATTGGTGTTTTTATTTGTACAATATTTTTCTACCCCCCAGCTATAATTGATGTTGTTTGAATTGTTATCTTGGATTTCTTGCGTGTATACCAGAGGAATACTTTTGTCGTATAAAATGGCTTCTTGGATTTCTTCGAAAAAAGCTCCGGGTGACACAGTTATAGCTATATCTTCCTCAGCACATGTGTTGGTGATTGATATGAGAGTTAAAATATATTTGGATAACATCTAGAACAGATCATTGATTGGTAATTGGTTTAATATTGTAAATTAATTCTTATAAGAATGTATATATAATTTTTATTCAAATTTATAAATTTTCATGGAAAGGTTTTATTCGCTGTACGTGTATAACGTCTAATACCTTTTTCTTATTTAGAATTAATTCTACTTTATAGTTTACCTCTGTTAATTTTTCAACAATCGTAAAAGGACCTCTATATTTGTTAGCTATTTTTTTTGTTTTGTTTGGCTCCTGAAAATCGAATTTTATTAATACCTTCTGTCCTGGTTTGAAGTTAATGTCTTTGTGTTTTTGATCGTATAACTTTTTCTGAATTGATTGTTCCTTTTTTATTATTTCTGGTATAGTTTCTCTAATTATCTGTAATTGTTTTAGAGATTTTGTAAGATTAAATGTTTCATTTTCTCCAGACATTAATTTGTTGTCCAATGGTTGATTAGCTTCCATGCCATGTAGTAAATAAAATGGGCTGACTTTTAGTCTTGAGCTAGGACAAGTATTATATGCAAAAACTACCATTTTGTAGTATAAGGACCATTGTTTTTGATTTTCATTTACGTAGTGCGTTAGGCTACTACAAATAATTTTATTCATTAGTTCAGTCATACCGTTTGTTTGTGGATGGTAGGCACTTGAGAATATTTGTTCAATTCCTAGTTTTTTTCATGCATACTCTACTTCTTTGTTTTTAAAGTGAGTGCCTCTATCACTACAAAAATATTTAGGGACACCGTAAGATGTTATTAGTTCCATAAGGAAATTTATTGTGGCTGCTCCGTTTGCATTCGTAACTGCTTTCGCAAAGGCCATCTTTGTTGCGTATTTTTGTTGCAGGTTGCTACAATAATGTATTTTTTTCCGTTGGACGTTGGTAATGGACCTAGATAATCAAATGTTAGTCGTTGTAACGGTTTTCCCGAAATTAAAGGTATTGGTTGTAGTAGTCCGTTGCTTTTACCTGGAGGCTTTTTGGAAAGCTGACATGATGTACATGTTTTTATAAAAGAATAAGTATCTTGTATAATGGTTGGCCAGTAATATTTTTCTTTTAATTTTGATAAGGTTTTCGTAATACCAAAGTGTGCTGAAAAAACGGATTCGTGGTAGGACTTTAAGACAGTATTTGCCAAATCAGTCGGAATAACTAATAAATATTTTATGCCATGTGGTGACCAATTTTTGAAGTATAGTAGTTTGTCTTTAATAATATATTTTCTGGATTTTTTATAGTATTTATTTTTAGTATCTCCTGATAAGGATAAAATTATGTTTTTACAATATTCGTCTGTTGACTGTAATGTTCTCAGTGTCTCAGGTTGTATTGTGTCGAAATTAATTGTGTCTATATTTTCTTTGTCGTCGTCATCGTTTAACATATCAGTTATTTTCGTTATATTAACGGGGTAGCGCGAGAGACAATCTGCAGCCGTGTTCCATGAGCCTGGGCGATGCTTTATTTCAAGATCGTATTCTAAGAGTTTAAAAATAAATTTTGTAATACGAGATGATGGGTTTTTCATCGTTTGATAATACTGTAAGCTGGAATGATCGCTAAACACAGTTATTTTTCTCCCTAAGAGATATTCTCTGAAGTGGTTTGTCGCAAATACTACAGCCGACATTTCCAATTCTGTTGTTGTATAGTTCTTTTCACCTCCTTTTAATTTTCTAGAAGCATAGGCTATATGATGCCTTTTACCGTTGTTGTCTTCTTGTTCCAGTATACCAGACAATCCTTCTAGCGAAGCGTCAGTAGTAACAAAAACTGGGTATCCGTCTTCGAAATGTGCCAGAACTGGTGCTGTGGTTATGGCCTTTTTTAAAATTTCAAAAGCTTCTACCTGTTCTTTTCCCCAAACAAATTTATTATCCTTTTTTGTTAAGCTTGTCAAAGGGCTTGCTATTTTTGCAAAATTGTTAATGTATTTCCTATAATAACTTGTAAGTCCAATGAAGGCTCTTACGTCTTTTATTTTATTTGGAGTTGGAAATGAAATAATCGCTTTAATATTTTTTCCTAATGGTTTTATTCCTATGTTTGATACTGAGTGTCCAAGTAATTCAATATTTGAACTAAAAAAATTGCATTTATTTGTTTTTAATTTTAGACCCGTTTCTTCCAGTCTATTGAATATATCTTTTAAATTAGTTAGCGCTTCTTCAAAATTGGTTCCGAAACAACATATGTCATCTAGGTAGGCTATCATTGTTCTGTATAGATAGTCACTGAATACATTATTTATTATTCTTTGAAAAATTGGTCCTGAGTTCTTAAAACCTTGAGGTATTCTTTTAAAATGATAAAGTCCAAAATCTGTGATAAAAGCAGTTTTGTATCTGTCTTCAACCCTTATTGGTAATTGAAAATACCCCTGGGCCATGTCTATAGAAGAGTAATATTGAGCCCCTTCCAGGCTTCTAAAAAGATCTTGTGATCGTGGAATTGGGTGTTTGTCGGGTATCGTTTCGTTGTTCAATTTCCTATAGTCTACTAAAAATCGGTATTCCCCTTTTTCTTTCTTAGGAATTAAAAATACTGGAGCAGCATAATTACTTTTACTAGGTTCTATTATGTCTGCGTTTATCATTTCTTCAATTAGAATTCTCAATTTATGTCTTTGCGCTGGTGAAACTCTGTATGGTGGTTGGAATATTGCTTTATCTGTTTTTAATTTAATTTCACATGGTTCTACCTTGGCACAACCAATGTCTAAAGGATCTGATGTAAATAAATGTTTATAATTGTTTATAAGTCTTAAAGCCCTTTTTCTTTGTTCAGTATTTAATTCCTGTGATATTTTAATAACATTTCCTTGCTTATCCATAATTTCTTTAATGTTATCGTCATTATAGTTTTCTGTTAGTGTTTTATTAGTGGTGTTTATTTGCTCACATACTGTGTCGTCTTGTACTCTTGGTGTGTCAGTATTTATTAAATTCGCTATCGTCATTCCTCTCGGTATGTTACTATATAATTTTGAAAAATTGTAAATTGTGATTCCGTCATCAATGTTAAAGTATGTTGATTCCAATTTTAAATACTTATTTTTGTTTAAACTTTCTTTAAGTTCTATTACATAACCTTTGTTTTGTTCTTTTGTTTCTATATACATATTTTCTGTTTTTATATTTATTTTACTTTTAGGTGATATCGTTATATTGTTTTTACATATGATTTTTCCAATATATTTTGTATTATAATTAATGCTGGCTATGTTATATTTGATTTCTCTGTTGTTTGAATTGTTATTCTCTTTGTAATAGTTATACCATACTTCGTTCATCGTTATGACATCGTTATTGATTTTTATGTTTTTGTTTTTGAAATTTATTATTAAATTATTTTTAATATTGAAATTATTCCCCAATAATATTTCGCAATTTAGCCCTTTTATTACAAATGCATCAATAAAATATTGCTGATTATTTATTTTAATCATTAAATTTATTTTTCCCGCTTGATCCAATTTTGAATTGTTTGCGCCTGTTATCGTAACTTGTTCTTTGTTTTTTATGCATTGAAGGTTTTTGATTAGCGAAACATTTATACATGAAATATTTGATCCTGTATCAATTATGGCGTGTTTCTCAATTCCTTCGTGTTCTACTGTCGTATACCTATCTCTCGATGGTACACAAAATAATTGTTAATAATTTTCACACTATTAAATCACTTTATTTAAACAAAACAAACACAAAAATATTAAACTAGATGAAGCATTTACAAACATGCGGACCTGGCTAGAAAAACCACACTGCCCACGTACCGTGGTTATTATGTTCTTAAATATAATTTTACAAACTGCTGCCTC
>NW_019101321.1:0-4439 GCF_001856785.1 Myzus persicae
CAGGCGGCGGTAGACTTTGAAACAGTAGGTTTCTTAGTCTAGTGAGCTTGGCCTTCATTTTGGTTTCCATTATCATTGGCTGAATTTTTTCCGTTATGTCGATGATCGTAGAGATGTCGGTGTTGACTTGTTTGCATAGAGTATGTAAGTTGATGGATTTGTTTGAGAAGTTTTCGATTATGTATTGATATTGTAGCAATGAGATTGGATCGTTGTTGGTGTCAAGGAAGTAGCTTTCAACTGGTTTTAAAGAGTTGACTATTGGGGTATCTTCAGCTTGTGTGAATGAGTTGGAACGTTAACATGTATTCCTGTGTAGCAGAAAAAACATGCGGATGCATGAACTTACGAGTCCTGCTAATAAGTAATAATATTTTAACATCAACTAAAATTGATTTAGTTTTGCAATAATGTACCTACCAATATGTGCACTTATAACTTTTTACCCATTTATATCTAACATTAGATAATGGTAACCATAGGTTCAATTTCGGGAGACTAAGGAGGTCTCCTAGTTTTATTTAAGCAGCATTCCCACAATTTTTAGTCAACTCAGTGTATAATGAATTATTAGTATGATTATTGTTAGTACAGCAATAATATGACGTGATCTGTATTTCAAGTGTTAAGTGTTAAAGTGGTTTTTAGAATCATACAATAATATTTGAACCGCCCCATAATTATACGATAATTTTTGAATATAAAAATAAATATTTTCACAAAATATATAAATTAATTATAATTATTTGTAGGGAATTTTGTTTTCTTGGTTGGTTAGCCTGTTTTTTTTTGTTTTTTTTTCTCCATGAAATTTCGGGAAAAGTGCCTGATGCCCCAAAATAATATAAACAAAAATACATTATGTGATATAGAAAATAAAAATAAAATAGATTTTAATGTTCAAGAGACTGATAGTATAATAAGTAAGGAAGTAATGGAAATTAATATAGTTGATAAGTGTATTAATGAAACCAGCAAAATAGCATCAAATGTAAACAAATCTAATTTGAGTCCTACAACAATCGAAGAGTCTTGGAGCAAACATTTGTTTTGGCCAAAAACTGACACAAAAAAGAAACTAAATAGAAGTCAAGTGCAATTACCGTTTGCTGTTACAACAATGAAGTGGAGGGAATATCACGGAAATAAAGAACAGGAAAAACTTAAAAAAGAAGAAGAACTTACGCAAAAACGAAAACGTAGAGAGGAAATAAAAAAAGAAAAATGTCTAATAGGTGCCAAAAAACCCACAAAAAAGCAAAAAAATATCAAAATGTACAAAAAAATTTAAACCAGTATTGAGTATAAGTATGGAGTCTGAAGATGATACCACATGTATAATTATTAAAGAGCCTTACACTTCGTCAAAAAGTGGTGAACCTTGGATCAAATATTGTGGATGTGCTCAATGGGCACATGAACTCTGTGCTGATTCTGAAAACACACTTGCTTACATTTGTGATTTCTGCCGTTAAGTTTTTTTATTTTACTTACAAGTTACAATTTATTGTTAATTTTTAAACGCTTTATACCTGTACAACTACTGTTATATTATATAGTTATAACATTGTTACTATCCTACAAAGATATTTATTTTAATAGTTACCAAGTTGGTTTTCACTAATATATTTACTTATGTTTGTTTAGATTTTTATTCTAGTCCTGTTACTAAGTTTGTAATTAGGTAGATATGTATATATTGAAGTTATGTGTTATTTTTTAATAAAGGAACTACATTTAATTCAAATTGTTTTATCAAATATTTGTAGGTGTTCATACACTGGGTTTGAAGTGTTCATAGACTAGCCGGGTATGTTCAATCACTAGGATTTCACTTATTTTTTCAAAAAAACTAATATGCTTAATACTAAATTAGTTTGATAAGGTTTTATCAATGTTAGTTTAATAATAAACAGTTATACCAATCTTAAAATCTAAAATGTGTAAATGTGATAATGAAAACCAATTTATGAATACATTTTGATTGCAAACAAATCCTTATGGACAATCAATACAAAATATGTATTTGTTTAACACGTGTTTGTCATATTTTATAGAAAATACTTATGTTTAAAATCTATTTAATTTTATATCTTATAATAGTGGTATGCAAGTAGGTATGTTGGTTAGTTATGAATTTTTGATACTTTTGGTAGGTACTTTAAAATTTTAATCGCAGGGTCAGAGAACAGATGTGTTATTTGAATTTTTGTATTTTAAATAATAATATTATAAAATTCACAATTTATACGAAATTACGAAAACAGAAAATAAAAAGTTCCAAGGGTTAAAGTACAAAAAACGTATAACCATGTGTACTTGGCAACTCGCCCACTAAATAATATACCTATACAAACATTTTTTTTTTTTAGTTTTAATATTGTAGTAACACTAATTTATATTTTCAAAAAAGATTGGATAGTGATATGTTGATCATTTATAAGAAGACTAAGGTGGTTTTCCAATCATGAGAATAACTAATTATTAATTATTATACATAATGTTGGTTCTTAGGTTTTATAATTAATACAATTATTTCATATGTGGAATAACCAGTACGTATGCAATTTTTGTACTTCCAAGGCCAAATGTCCGCTGCAGCAACAGTCTTGGCTGGAACCACGAATTAAGATAGTATGGATGCTCAATGTGCTATGAAGTAAGTAGTTTTGACTCCTGAACAGCTGACGTGTGTTAAGAAACTGAAAACACGAGACTAGCACTCCAAGCGGATGATTTGTCCAACTATTTCAAATATAAAACTAATATTAAATATATTATCTAAGGCTGCTCTTAACGGCTTAGGCTTCTTTTACTTATTAGACCCTTAATATTACTTTATGATAGTATATAATATTAAACATATATGAATATATGATTAAGAACCAAGATAAATTATAAAGGAACGTGTAATATTATTAAAAATAAATATTATTTAGTACATTAAAGTTGTTTGTTTTATAATTTTTTTCAACATGTCTTGTTGTGTAACAAATTGTCCTTCAAAAAAAAAAATAAAAAGTTCCTTTAGTGTACCAAAAGATCAATACCGTTTTCAAGTTTGGGAAGAAAATTTAGGTGTACCATTAAAAACTAAGTCCAGAGTTTGTGAAATGCACTTTAAATCTCAAGATATTTTAAATGAATGAGTATCTGGCCAGGGTCTAAGTAAATATACGGTAATAATGAGTCATCTATAGTTGTGAAATTTTAGTTTATCGCATAAGCATAATATAAACTTTTCAATGCTGAGTATATATTAAAATATGTGAATTTGGTTTACCATAATTGTTTTCACAAATATGTTTAAAAAACCTAAATTAATGGATGGTGCTGTACCAATAAGAGTACAAGATGACATCAGTCAAATAAGTATAAATGAATAATATTCTAATATGGGCAGGCACAGTTATATGGACGTATGGAAGTTGAATAAAAGTATGTGGAAATTTAACATATGGCGGGCACCTGCAGATTATTTAAATAATGCTGTATAATGTTAATCATATCGAATAAATCCAACAGGAGCGCTAGTGCTAATTTGCACGGACATGGTAAGGTAGTCAGATTAACTTTCAATTTTACTTGACTCGTTGGGCATCCATACTATCTTAATTCGTGGCTGGAACAGACTGTTGCTGCAGCTGTTGAAAAACAGATAGCTGCAATAATCACTGCGGCACAGCCGCAGCCTCGACAAGTGGGCAACGTCCTGAAGTAAGTTTAATATTTTTTCAATATTCAGTTTACATAATATAAATATATTCAAATATTAATAGCGTAATTTATTACAGAATGTTATGTGTGCCGTAAGGCCCACAAATTCTGGTGGCGCGGATGGTAAGCAGATATTATTTTTTGTTAATTTCATGACTAATTAGGTCTTTTAGTATTTATTAATTTAAAAAAATGTTTCAGCTGCCCCTCACCGGGTGAGATCCAGACGGGCTCAGCAGCAACCGCGTCGCGATACGTCTCCCCGGAGGACCGGGTCCCGCCGGAGGGTCAAAATATCAACACATCGAAATGATGAACATGAACATGAACCATCTACAGAACCGCCGATCGAAACACCGCCGGGTACGTAAATATATAAAACTATATCCACTTCAACATAAAAATGTTACAAATCATGTTTTTTTTATCCATATTTCTGATGCCTTTGGTAAAAGAAAATATTATAATTTGTATTACAAATTTTGGCTACTAACAGAAGAAATAATAAATTAATAATTAATAAGCTGTGGCAGCCTGCTTGAGCTACGATATTCAGAAGAATGTGAGGTACTACAAGAAAAGTTAAATTTTAAGATAGGTAGCATTTTCAATATCTATATTTATTAGATTAGACAGAATATCAATATTTTCTAAAATTGCAATGATTTCGATAAAGTTACGGGAGTTATAATTGAAAACTAGAGGGGGACTTATGGGATGGA
>NW_019101321.1:4773-10832 GCF_001856785.1 Myzus persicae
CTCCGTTCGCCTTTCTTCGTGCCCCATTCTCACACTTCGAAATCACTTTTACAGACCGAACCAATATCGTCGAACGGAGCCTTACACTTACTGTTTTGTCCTTCTCTCAGTTAAATATATCAAATGAAACAGGACTGTTCTTCGACGGTCAGGTCCATATCGATCGTATAATTCTGCGACTGTGGAACGTCCGGATGCGATATATTAAATTAAAAAATATTAGGCGATTTCGATGAGATCAACACACAATCCTGTGGTTGGATTTCAATAAATCTAATTGGATTTCACAATTAATACACTCTGAATTGAATGAGTTACGTTCAATTGTATATTGCTTATGTATTAAATAAATTAACTATTTATTTGATGCAGAACCGTATACATATGTACTATTACGCATAATAATAGCAATACAAATATTTTAGTTTTTTTACAACAACAGAAATTGCTATGTATTTGCATTCAATAGTATGATTTTACATCTATTTTGTTAACTATATGCAATAAAAATCATGGCCAAAATAATGTTTATTGCAGTATTCGCTGATAAATACAAGCGGCTTAAATGCTCAAATTTTCCCGTCTGAAAACATCTGAGTAGGACGAATAGGTGTCTCGTAGGTTTAGGCGTTAGGTTAAAGTCGAATGGTAGGCGAGTTTGAACACCGACGGCGGAAAAATTGCCGCCATCTCTACCACGGTAAACCTATGCTGTAGCATGGTCGCCCAGAATTTATGCATTTTTTTCCAGTAATTTTACACGATTTTTCCAAGTTCCAATGATTATTTCATTGTTATCTGCATTATTATTATAGGATTGTAGGATCCACTATTATGGATTTTAGACTTTTTTGGGAACACAGTCTTATCAAATATTACTAGCGGAACAAATGTCCAAACGCTTATGATAACAATAATAATTTATTCAACACAAAAACAAAACAGCATTTTTTGTACCAAACTTAATATATGATATAATATTTTAATATTTTAAAAAGATTAAATACGTGTACCTACACCAAATGAATGCATAAATACATTAAATAATAAACGTTATATTATATAAGACTATTGTAATTAATCAATAGGTATAATGTCAGTTGATAAAGTATAATAAAAATAAATACCTATAAGTATTTAAGTTGCCTGCTTAAACTAAGGTTAGGTACCTTGGCCTTTACAAAGGTAAAAAACATTATATTACATAGTAATAGAAATAATAATTATATTAATATTGTTAGCATCATAAAATCATTGTAATATAATACCTAATGCCCACATCATATACTATAAAAAAAAAGCCAATACCTATTTGTTATAATAATTAATAATTTAAATTTTCCTTCCATATGCGTAAGCCAATCAGAAGTCAGGATTTAATCATAGGTTTTATTTCGTGTGCAGAATGGTAATATGCTAACAGGCAGCACGCAATATATAGCTGCGGCAGCGGCACACGAAACGTATCTTCGGCACGCGGAAAGTAGCGGCAGCACATGACTGGTACTTTGTAGTACTGACTGCGAAAACGGCAAAAATACCACACGTCACAAACGTGGAAGCGATACAGTATACACACACTTAGGGGGCACGGCGACGCAGAGAAGGCGTCGTGCCGACGGTTAAAGAACGACAACAAGATGACCGAAGCTGGCCCGGGCTCGTCGTCATGCGACCGAAGCGCGCAAAATCAACGCGGCTTCAAACAGAGATTCGATGCCGATGGCGCGGCTGGTGGTCGGGTTGGCGGGCCCGAACCGGTGGTCAAACGGTTCGCGTTCGAACATGAAGAATTACAAATAGCTAGAACACGGGCTAATGAATAAATGTCAACAAATTTTTGCCCAAAAAGGGATAGCTGACATTTTATTTGAAAACAATAGGGTACATTTAACCGAGATTCTATTCAAATCAATACAATTTCAAGCAGAGTGAGTGCTCCATACAGTTATACACCAGTTCCTACACCAAGTCCGTCTTCGTGGGTTATGACAGGTATTGCAGATCAAAACTACTCTATTTTCAATCACCATCAATTGAACCATCTGGGAACATAGATACGACAACTGCGTTTATCAATTCATTTCAACCGTAATTTTTTTAATTCGAATTTCATTGTTATTTTGTTCTATAAATGTATTAATTTACCATACTAATAATATCTACTACCTACTAATAAAAATATTCATTTATAATAAATATACTTATGAATAAAAGCAATCTCCAACGCAAAAAAATGTATTTATTATCAAGCCCTCTTTTTTTTATAGGCACCTACTTAAATATATTGTTCTATTTAAACATTATTATTATTGTTTTTAAATTTACTACTTTAATAAGAAAAAAGGTTTGATATAATACTGCCGTGCTAACCTCAAAACAACAACTTGTTAAGTAATTTTACCAACATTTCAATATTTGGAGATACCCGTTCGAGGTTTAAGGTGGCAGAATATGTAGCTTACCTTCATATAGTTTCGAAGACAATATATTAAAGCTTCACAAGTTTTAATCACAATTTTTCCAATGGATGAGGAGATATCGCACTGATAAATTTCAGATCCTCGAATGTGTTTCTGGTAGATAAATAACGTAGAGTAATAGACAGTCTTTGACTTGCTGGTATAGCTTCTCGCATTGATGTATTTTGTTTTTTAATAAATGGATTCACCAAAGTTAAAATTTCATTG
Organism: Myzus persicae; assembly: GCF_001856785.1. Lineage (NCBI taxonomy): Eukaryota > Metazoa > Arthropoda > Insecta > Hemiptera > Aphididae > Myzus > Myzus persicae. The sequence goes on from NW_019101321.1 coordinate 7,464, forward strand.
AAACATTCATCGTCCATTCATAAAAATTTTTTGAAATAATTTCTTTCAAAATCAACTTTGTTAATAGCTTTTCGTGAGTATATTGTTGTCTATTTTTCAACCACTCTTTTGACCAGGTTCTTCGTTGTTTTTTTTACCTTTTTTGGTTTATTTTTCATCAAGTGACAAGGCAAGAGCAATAGAAATTATCGCGTTCTCTTTTTCTCTTTTTTTTCGTTTTACATTTAACCGAAACTTAACAATATATCCAATTGAAACATTTATTGATTTAAATATTGAGAAATAATATTGATCGTGTATAAGTCGCTTAAGTCTCTAAAATAATAACAATATATATATTTTTTTACCAATCGTTATATTACATTATTAGCGAAGCCTAGATGTTTAGATATTAAATCACTATATTATCGTACTTGTTAAATTAGATTCAATGTTATTGTCGTCGACACCGACACGAAAAGTTAAACTAATAATCAATAGTGGTACTGCCGACTGGTTACTATTTTTAGCACAAAAATATTGCCATTTCTCGGAAACCGACACCTCGCTGATATCGACAGTCGACGATTAACAAATAATAGTTGGTAGTTATTGTTATTTCATGTAACGTTATGTCGTGATTCAAGCAACTCACATACACTAGGTAACATTTTAATATTATCGTTAAGCCGTTAACTTTGTGTACAACTTTGTGTATTCTTAAATATTAAATGTAAGTACTATTTTATATAATTATCCCAGTTATACCCATAAACATTATACACATACGCAGTGGAGCCTATATTATACATTGATACTTGATTATACAATTTAAATCAAAAGTAAAGTTAAATTAAAAATATTTTAAGTTAAATTAAGGTATATTTTGCGTTGTAGGTATGTTGTTTTCCTCCAAATCAGTTCAAAATAGTTTTTGTTAAAATTTGCTACTGAAGATAGAAAATGGATAAATTTATATTAAGTGCAACAAATATGAAGATCTAAAAATACTTCAAACATTGCTTTACCAAATAATGAATAAAATAATGTAGTTCTTAATAAACAGATAGTCGGTGATGCAGATGACCCTGTAAATGAGATACCTGTTCGAGTTTAGAAAAAAAGATAGAATTGACAAAGGTCCAACCAACCAAAATTTGATTTTCCTAGAACAATAATAGGCTCAAAATAAAGAAGTTTCCAAATCGAATGGTACAAACTCGGGGTTAGAATATAGTAAAGTTCTTAATTCTGCATTTTGTTTTTACTGTTGTGTATTTTGTTTAAACGATCCAGCAGCAAAAAGTGATATTGATTTTATTTTTTTAAAAAGAGGATTTAAAAATTGGCATAGAGCACACAAATGTTTCCGTAATCATAAAAAATCTAAAGGCTATAAACATAGAGTTTCTTCTTGGAGTAGTTATACAATAGACAAATCGGTTGATATTTTGTTAGAAAAGAAAGTGCAAAAAGAAGTGTTTATTTCAAAGCAAATCAAGTAAAATAAAAAATCGTCAGATAATGGAAAGGTTGATTGATATAGTTATTTGTTAAGCAAAAAAGTCAGACCATTTAGAGGCCATGACGAGAGTAAAAAGAGCATCGCGCAAGTACTGTTTTTAGATTTAATAGATTTAGTGTCGAAATATGACCCTACTTTAAAAGATCATCTAACAAATGGACCCCAAAATCCTTTATACACTAGTGGGATAATCCAAAACGACATTATTATCAGCATAAGCAACATCATATTACGAAAAATAACACGTTCCGTCCAGAACAAACTTGTTTCAATAATAGCTGACGAAATAAGTGATTGTGGACACCATGAACAAATGGCATTTATTTTGAGATGATAAGCTTAAATCTCCAGTAAAACATTTAGTAGCTATTTGCAGACTTATATCTGTAGATGCCCAAGCTATTTTCAATTAGTTAAAAGTTGTTAAATTTGGTCCTTTTACATTTCATAATCCAGGGTAGTAGAGGATATGCAGGATCTCCTAATATCATTAATGGTACATCAGTTTCTTGAATTTTTCGCATTTGAGTAGGGATGAGCATATCCGCGTTTTTAAATAAGTTTAAATCTTATAAAACAAAAGCATCATGGTAACTTCCTGGATGTTTGCAGCTTATATCTCTAATTCTATAAATCAAATTATCAAAATATGTACCAATTAAAATGTAATCACATTAAATATCTATTAATTATTAACTGATATTCATGGTCTACAACTGCTTGTAGAATAATTGATGTCCACCCTTTACGATTAATATAATCTAATCTGCCATCTGCTGGTGCCATAATAGGAATATGTGTTCCATCACCTATAGGTTAAATATTATTTTAAATTAAAAACTTAATGAATAGCTCAAGTAAAGAGAAACTAAATCTTACTAGTATGGATGTACCTAATTAATTATTAAAATCCAAATACAATTTTTAAAATATTTTAGTAATTTTTGAACTATGAATAATATACTACTATAATATGTAAGTAGGCACTTAATTTACAAAAATATTGATTAGTTTTTATTTCTATGGGCTTTGAACTGAATTTTTTAGATTTTTTGGTAACAGAATTAACTACTTTTGTGGAATTTTGTTTAAAATGTTCAATCCTTAGCTATATAATTTGAACATTTTATAATTTTTTAAACACAAAATCATTTTTTAATTTTAAATTTGATAAATGTTGTCAAAAATCAAACTTTTAATGCTTATAAAAAAAATTGTCCCTACGTATTTTTAACATTTTTCAACTGCTAATTTAGCAATACATCAGGAGCTTTAAATTAAATATTGACGTTTTTTTGGGCCAACAAATAAAATGTTATTGACATTCATAGGAAAAAAAACTAAATAAAACACACATCATTGTAAAATTAGAATCTAAAACTAAAAGAGTACTTTTTCATTAATTAGATACAAAAGTCCTTTATGTTATAACCATTAACTTCAACTTAAATACCTGAACCATCCCAGTTTTTTTTTCTACGTCTGCAACAATACGAAGAGCTTCCGTCTTGTCAGGGAATACAACATATTTAGAAAACCATACAAAATTTATTGCATTGACAACTTTATAAAAATACTTTTTGACAATACTTTTGTGAACTCCAAAAGCGTTAAGGCCCCCATACACGTCAAACAAATTTGCGCAACCTCCGTGTTTGTGCAAACATTTTTAGCGTGTATGGCGTGGTTTGAGTATTTGCGCAACGGTTTGAAACAAATCGGTCGAGTTCGAAATTTGTTGCGCAAACACTTCATGATTGACAGTCGGTTGGGGCGTAGGTAAATTGAGTCCCAAACAAAATTACGGTTTTTCAAAAGCGGTGAATTGAGTCCCTTGTAGAAAAGTTAAACCGGTGAATTGAGTC
>NW_019101322.1:0-9800 GCF_001856785.1 Myzus persicae
AACAACCGATACCCCTTCTTTCAAAGTTCACGCGCGCAGTGCGTATACACCAGTCACCTGTGACCTGACGGCAGTCGCCCGACGGCCGCGGCAGCATAGACAAGAATTGTAATAGATAGGCAACCGCAGTGTTAATTTTTGTAACATTGAAAACAGCGCTCCCGGTGTTTGATGGAAGTAACTACGGCGCGGCAGCGGCGGCCGGTGCAAAATATATTCCCGCCGTTTTTAAAATATATTAAAATAATTATTTTTTTTTTAATTATTATTTACTTTTTTTTTTTCTTATTGATCTAATTTCTTTTTGTTACATAACAACTTTAAATATTGCATAAATAGTTAAATATATTTAAAACTAATTTTTTCAAACAGACAAAGGAAAACAACCAAAATTAAATATATCAGGTTTTATTATTATAAAACACTTATTAATAATATTAATCAGGATAATATAAATTCATTAAATCATACATTGTTGAATTAAATAAGGTAAATTCAAACATAAAAAATTCTAAATTTAATAAAAAAAAAAAAATAACAATACTAAGTATATAACAAATAATATGACATAATATAACAGAACATACATATTTTAACAAAGAACATTTGTAATTATCATACATATTAGTAATTTTATTTTTACAACATATTAAACACACTAGTTGTTTATCGTCATACATAAGAAAACTAAAAAATGCATTTTACAATTAAAATAAAAGTAATTAAATAGGAACATTTGGTTTATTTTCAGTGATTGTATTTTTATAATCTACAAATGTACAGTACAATTTTTTATTAAATATATGAATCTGTATTAAATTATTTTCAAAATTGAGCAGAGGGAATTTTTATATATTATTTTGTAGAAGATAATTGATGACATTTTTAAATATTAACTGAATAATTTAAATAAAGTAAAAAAATTAGAAATGTTTAAAAAGGATAATAAAAAATAAGAATTTAATTTGATAATTTTGAATTTTTATATATTATTTTGTTGAAGATTATTGATGACATTTTTAATTAATAATAATAATGAAGTAAAAAGGAAAATTAAAAACAAGAATTTAATTTGATTTAATTGATGTTAAAGAAAGATATGTTATTTAAAGGACTTTTTTTTGGAAAAAGTTACATATCGGCGGTAAGCACTTAGCTTAATGGGATCAGTCTCATTTTCTCCCAATTTTATTTTACCTGATAAAATTCTGTTTATTTGTGTACACCAGTTGTGTACCATTAATTTTATTAAAAAATTTTCAAATTTTTCTGGAAAAATTTTACCATGGGCAGGACAATTTATAAAATTACAATTTAATTCATTTTGAATAATTTTACACAAATCAGTTTTTAACGTCTTGTGATGACATATGGATGGTAATTTTTTACTAATAAGATCAATTGTTTGTTGAACTAATAAACAAAATGTACTTTTAGGGTATTTCAACAAATATTTCCCATCTGGATTATAATCCCTTGCTAAAGTAACATCATGGTCTTTAGTTAATGATGTAGAACAAATTTGACTTAAACATGTCTTACAATCTTTAAAAAGTATAGTATTAAGTTTCTTTACAACATATCCAGCAATATAATTTTTTGTAAGGTTTCCCAAATCATTCAACAATTCTGAATTGCATACACTTATTTTTTCTAGTCCATCAGAAATTCGTTCAACAACAGAATCATGTTCTGGTTCTAACGTGTCAACATCATTATAAACAGAAAATAAAGATTTGTAAGAAGTCAAACAACCTTCACCTGAATCCTCTTCACAGTTGCTACCTGGTGAATGGGCCGACATTAAATTGTTTAAAAGCAATGTCTTGTAGGAAGATGCAAAACTACTGCCAGTTGGGTTGTTGTTCCTGTAACCCAAGGCTTTCATAGCTCCAAAGAAATTTTCTATACTGTCCTGGTTAAAATTTCTTAAATGAATTGAATGTACCCCACTGTTTTTCAAAACTTTGTATACTTCTTGGAAACCTGTCAAAATTAAACAAAATTCAACTAGTTTTCAAATTTAAAAATAAAATATCAATAATTGTATTGCTTACCTTTTATTGTTTTGGACCAGTTTTTCAATGTTGGTGGCTGCGGTGTACTTTTTTTTTTAGTAACTGGATTAATAAAGACCAATTGTTTTCAGAATCTTCAAAGAGTCTATCCATAACTGATGATGTGGAGAATTAGTTTTAACGGAAGTTCTAAAAATTTTCCCATCTTCAATTTTATTAAAACAACCGTTAACCGAATCAAATAACTTGTCAAAAAACAAACAAAATATGGCAGTGTCCTGAGCATTTTTATCTAAAATATTTCTAGCTGGAATAGAAAATTAAAGAAAATATTAATGACAGTACAACTATTAACTAAATACTAATAGGTACTCACAAGCTAAAAAATGCATGATTGAAGACACTCTTTGGCTTAATACTTGAGAAGCGTTCCGAACTTTCATTTTTTTTATTTTTTCCGGTATCACATGTTCTGCAGTCAACCTTGGTAATAGTTTAACATCATCTATATTGCTGTCTAGTTTATAAAGGTCTAAAATATGTTTCCAGCTAGCTTCATATTTTTTATTATTTTCAATAAAAAGAACATTTTTATTTAACAAATTGTTTCTTATTCCCTTTAACAGATGAGGTGGATCAAATAAATGAACTAATTTAATGACTTCTGTACCACAATCAACTTCATAAAATAAATCATTACAGTCAATGTTTTTCCTCAAACAATTTACTCGAGTATCTGCTTTGAGGAGATTAATTGCAGCAGTGTTGGTTGCTCCTTGGTCACATATGGTAGCAATTACTTTAAGACCAGTTGAATGAATTGCCTTTACAACCTTTTTAATTTGATTCGACAAATCATGACGACTAGTGGTGCTTTTACAAAATGTATAACATATTGGCTGCTTGTATTTTTTTATAACTCCTCGTATCATAAAGACTAAGGCATGATCTGCAAATTGTTGTGTCCTAGAAATACCATTATCTTCAAAGCCACTTATGAATCCTGTACTATCATCATACTGCAAATGTGGTTCGATACTCACTTCATCAAAAAAAAGTACACAGATCTTGTGTTTTTCATTTAATTTTGATACATTTTGTTGCAAAACTGTAATTAGGGATTTATCAACACCAGTACCAATAGGAATTTTTGACAGTAAATTTGTTAATGACTTTCGCCCAGGTAAAGTAAACAATTTAGATAATAGTCTATAACGTTTTGCACTTTGTTTGTATAAAGATAAACTTAATAATTTTTCTTCCAATGTGAACCGTCGTCCTCTGGCTTTATTATTAGTTTCTCGTAACTGTAGTTTGGTGAAAATTGAAGCTGATGTGGTCATTTGAGATGATAGTTTAGAATTAAAAAGTTTCCCGGAAAAATTTGATGCTGCAGCTAATCGGTTTTTAAACGTATTGCACTGTTTCCTGGAACGACGAAGTTCTTTGTTTAACCAAACAGTGTCTGAATAAAGAGATTTGCATTTTGGAGTCAATTGGTTGGCTCGTTTCACACCAATTGTCGATAACAAACCTATATGAAAACAAAATATTAACTATGAGTCATTTGAAAAAAATTAAATTTTATGTTTATGAATTCAATATGTATTAACCAGAACCAATTTTCTTTGCGTTTCGTTTTTTTGTTCCAACAGTACTTCCATAACTACAAGCATTTTCATAAGCTGCAGATATTAAATAATAAATATAAGCATGGTGCATAATTAAGCAAGCTAATAATTAAGCAAACTAGTAATTCTAAATGAGAATATTTAATACAATAAATAAAAATATTAGTTTTGCTCACTCATTATTTGGTCATGATTTCGATTTGGAGTTAAATAATCTGGGATAATAACCTTATTGTTATCAACACCATCACCTAGAAGTCATGAATTACTTATATAAACAACATACAAGTCTCATATAGTCATATCAAATATCTAATTACCAAAACTTTCATCGATGAGCTGTTCAAAACCTGACAAGTCTAAGTTAGAACATGCCACAGAACCAAAACCAACGTTGTTGCTTATGTTTTCTAAAGAATCACTACAGTTGAAATTTTGATCTAGAAAGATTAAGCAAAATGTATTAATTAATCTATTATAATAAACTCACAATACACAACCAATTACCTGAGTCATTAATTGCATAATACGGCACCTCTATGACTGACTGCATTAAATCAGAACCAGAGCTATCTACATATACAAAAAAAAATTAAATATTAATATATTACAAATATTATAAAATTAACTATAGAGATCTAGAAAAATATGATGACATATAAGCACTTTACAGTCAACATATAGACATATTTATTTAAAAAGAAAACATATGGGATACAATATGTATACAATAAAAAGTAATTACCCATAGTTGTCTTTCCAAGATTTAGAACTGGAACTGCACATTTCTTCAACGTTTTAGATCCAGGACTGTAATCATTTTTATTAAAATGATTGGAGCAAACTCTTTTTTGGAAATAAATAGTTGAAGAGTCTAAACCAGAAAATTGTTCTTCACCTAATATTTGAATCCATTCATTCATCACATTCAAATATACTTTTGGATTCGGAAAACGGTGTGACATTCCACCTAGTATTGAAAATTTAATTTTACGTTTGTCAAGTAGGTAGGTAAATATATTGTTCTACTGAACGTAAATATGTCATGTTACACACAGTAAGATATGGGAAAACAAAAAACGTACGTAGGTGCAAAGGCACCTGGCGTACATTATGCTTTCCTCATTTCTAAGCAGTTTCCTGACAATTTTTAACAAAAAATGCCACTTACAAATATTAGTTATATTATACATATAAAATTACCTTTAAATGTGCAGCCTTTCACACAACATTTGTATGCTTCTTTACCCATGTTTTGAACTGTTGAATTCGGAAAAGTACAAAGCAAATACTATTTTATACAACATAAGAAATCAATTTCGAACCAAGAACAGAAATAATGATGCGAATTGTGCGGATTTCTTTCGTAGAAAAATGTGGTTTAGCGATTTTCAGAGCCAGAGACCGGTCAATTTTTTTGAGGTTATGCGATAGTACCATAGATAGATAGATATGAGAGAACGAGAAGAAAAACAGCGACACCAGCGACACTAGTTTTTGATGGATGAACTATTTTTAATGTACTATTTTCGCCAATAGAGTTACCGCCCCGTGCGCGGCAGCGCAAGTATGCTACGCTTGTGGTTTGCAACAGTATTTCATATAAATTAATAATTATCTCGTAATGCTGAAATTATTATGTTTTATCGANCATTTTTTTTTCTATGTCATGCTACTATTATTACTATTAATTTTATATTAATTTTTTTTTTTTTTTTTTATTTTATATATTTTTTTTTATTATTCGTCATCCGTAAAATTTAATAACATTCCAGCTTCGGGCACATAGTCCATTAATTCAATCAGGTCCATACAACTCAGAATCCTACTTGTCTTCCCGTGGTGACCTGTGTTGGCATATAAGAATGTGGCTATGTTTTTTGTTATCTTTTTAATTTCTTCCTTTGGAAACACCTCGTGTAGAGCACCGTTCGCTATCGCTGTGTGCTCAATTAGACATTTAGGTATATCGTCTTTTCCTACAGGACTTGTGTCATGTTCCCCAGATAAAATTGCTAGTTCTAGTTCGTGTACGAATTCTCTGTCCCTTTTCCTAAAATTAACATAAATTTCATACATTATATATCTTATTTATTATTTTGTTCTTCATTTCTTTATTCCTGTTTCTACGTATTCTAGAGCTTCGTCTAACTTTGTCTCGACGGTGATATTTTATCAATATCCTTGGTTCCTTGACCCAATTTATATATACGTATATCAATTCGCAATATGAATCGGAACTTCCTATTTCGCCCTCGGTGCCATCCCATAGGTTATGAGCTATTGATTTGGTTATTACTTTCAACTCGCTTCTACTGAATGGGTTGTCAATTTTATGGTTTGCTTCACTTATGTGGTTTAGTAGACATTTTGATAGTTCATCTTTTGCTACTATAGTTTTACCCTCGTGGTTGTTCCGTTCTATTATCTTTTCTAATTCCAGAATGAATCCTCTTTCCCTTTCCCTATAGACATATAATTTTTGTTTTTTTTTTATTATTAACCTAACTTATGTTATACACTTATATTCCTAACTTATTATTATATTTTATTATTCATTTTTATTTCATTTAATTCTTATGATAACGTTTTTTTTTCTACATATTCAATGTTTTATTCTCGTGGTATTTCTTAGCGTCGTTTTTATGAACAGTAACCTTTTGTCGGCCCCGCGCTATAACCAGATTTTCTGTGTCTAATACCTCTAACACTTCATATGGCCCCTTCCATAGTGCATTCAATTTATTTTTCTGCGTTTTATCTCGAAGTAATATTAAATCTTTTATATTATATTCCTCACTGTGCACTTTTTTATCATAATGTTTTTTAGATTTCATTTTCCTTTGTATTAGTCGTTCTCTAGCTATTTGGTGTGACTGTTGCATTTTTTGTTTTAAATCGAATGTATAATCGTCATAGTTATACCTAGGATCTGGATTACATTTCAACTTAACTGGTATTTCTATTTCCCGTCCGTAAAAGAGCGCGTATGGCTGATAATTGGTCGCCGCGTGCTCTGTCGAATTATACACAAATAGTACATACGGTAATAATTGGTCCCAATTGTTTAAATCCTTATCTATAGTCTGTCCCACGAGAGAATAATCACTTTTCGCGCATCACGACTGACGACTTCAGCGACGCCGAAGCCCAATTTCCCCCTCCAAGCGTCCAAATGATCACGGCGACAACGCCCGAGGCCGAAGTCGTGAGTCGGAAACAACCGATACCCCTTCTTTCAAAGTTCACGCGCGCAGTGCGTATACACCAGTCACCTGTGACCTGACGGCAGTCGCCCGACGGCCGCGGCAGCGCAAGTATGCTACGCTTGTGGTTTGCAACAGTATTTCATATAAATTAATAATTATCTCGTAATGCTGAAATTATTATGTTTTATCGAAATTAATTTGTTAAATATAATATAATAAACATAAAAAAAGGTAAATAAAAAAGTTCATGAAATGTACATTCTATTTTGACTAAAAACATTAATAAATCAATCAACTTATCATCTTAAATACAAAATATTGATCAAAATTAAATACATTTTAATCACGTCATACATAATTTTGATTAAAATACTATTAGATAAATACAAAAATAATATAGAATAAAAACAAATTATACCTAACAATTAAAAAAAAACTATTTTTTAGTCATAAATAGTTATCGACAAATTATTTTTTAAACTCATATTTTAAATCTAATTTAATCGGTGTCTGAATTGTCTGATAAATATCTAAAGTCTTCATCGTCGTCTGATTTTTCATCTGTATCGTTTTCGCTATTGCCTACGGTTAGAACGCATGGTTGGTTCTCTGCAGTCATAACGTCATCGACCACGTTATCCAATTCCCAAGCTTTTTCTTCCTCCTTTTTCACGTGTCGAATAAAGTTTTTCCACATATCACTATCAATTTTGTTCACCCCTTCTTCTAGTAATTTTTTGACATCTGGTAGTTTAAATGTTTTGTTGTTGTCTCTCACATAGTCACATATCTTTTCACTGCAGCCCATGCAAGCTCAATAGGATTAAGCTCGCAGTGATAAGGAGGTAATCTGAGGACAATTTTATTATTAGCTTTTACCATCTCATCAATAACATACTTATTGTACAATGGTTTGATTTTTTTGACAACCTCTAACAATTCTAAAATGTTCATTGTTTGGTCGACTACCTCTCCTTTGTTTTGGAGCCACTCAATTATGTTTGCTTTTCTCCAGCTTGTTGTTGGGCATTTCTCCGTTTTTACCGAGTGGTAAGGAGCGTTGTCCATCACGATAACAGCGTTTTCTTTAAGTCCGGGCAAAACACCTTGCAACCAATCACGAAAAGAGTCCCCGTTCATCTCATCGTGATAGTCTCGAGTATTTTTTTTTGACTCAAAGCTCAGAAGTCCTCCATGTACAAATCCATCTTCGGAACCGATGTGACAAACAATTAAGCGTTTTCCCTTGCCAGTTGGATTTACTGCTCCAGTTGAAAGTCCCACCGAAGAAGCCATTCTAGCTGTTACAACGCTCTTATCAACCCATATTTTACTATTGACATCTCCGGCGTACACCCATGTTTCGTCCAAGTAGTAAATTGGCCGACCTTCTTCGCGATATCGCTTGATGTCTCTTAAATAGTTTCTCCACCACAGAATAATGTCTTCTCTTTCAAGCAAAGCAGTATTACGTCCTCGCTTAGTGAATACAAAATCCATTGATTTCAACAATCGATGCAATGATGATCGAGAAATATTTGGTAGATCGGCTAATTCATTGACTGCTACTAGAATCTTGTTTAACGTAGGCATTTCACGATTGTGCCAAAATTGATGAACTTTTCTCCTAATGGCATATTTGTCAAATTCATCTACTTTGTCACATATTTTGACCCTATTTTTAGTTTTATTTGGCGAAGAAACGGTTTTATTTCTTTTGTACTCCAATATCGTATTATAAACTGTTGACTGTCCGACTCCAAGATCTGCAGCAAGTATTTTTTTTAGATGAAGCATTTTGTATTCAGGATTTTCAATCATTTTCGCTTTATACGCATTGATGATCATTATTCTTTGACCTGAAGAAACAAACTGAAAAAAAAAGGTGGGTAAGTGGATGTCGCTCTGCTGTACAGTAGGTTACAAGTGGGTCACTGTATAATGGAAGGTATTAATTTTTAATTCAATGATATAATATCATTGTATAAGAAAAACGATTCTGAGCGAAGACGATATGTCAGTCTGGGTAAATGAACATAAATATTTAACATTTCGTCCAAATTTGAATAAAATGTCTGTAAAAAAAAACTGTGTTTATTTATTTTTTAGATTTTTTGGTTACAGCATGAACTATTTATGAGAATCTTTGCTTTTTTCAATCCTTAGTTATAATAACTGAACATTTTATAATTTTTTAATAACAGTGATTGATAATTTTCGATATTTTGATAAATTTTGTCAACATTTGAACTTCAAATGCTTATAAAAAAAAAATTGTGACTAGGGATTTTTAATTTTTTACGATTGCTATTATAACAATATATCAGGAGCCTCACATTAAATTTTAATTTTTCGCCCAACAAATAATTTTTTATTGGTATTTATAAATACAAAAAAAATAAAAATATTGAAAACTGACAACGTCCGTAAACAGCTCAAAAAGAGTTAAATTATTTTGAAAATTTAATGGTGTATAGAAAATGCTAATATAAACATTCAGTAAAATTTTCAAGTATCTACAGTCTTTCGTTTTTTAATTACAACAAAATAAGAAAATCGTCACATGAGAAATCGAGCGAATATCAAATATTGTAAAAATATGAATTTCAAACGCTCATAAAAATTGAATTTGACTTTCTTCTAGAATTTTTTTTTTTTAATTAAGGTAGACAAACTTATGAGGAATCTTGTATTAAATTTTAAAATCTTAGATTTAAAAAGAAAATTTTTTATGAATTTCTAACTTAAAATAATTCCCAAATTTTCGTCGTTTTTACGTATTTTGTCAAAATTCGAATTTTAAATGCTTATAAAAAAAACTGTGACTAAGGATTTTTAATTGTTTTCATCTGCCTTTGAAACAATATACTAGGAGCCTTGTATTAAATTTTCAAGTTTTTTTAACCAACAAATAAAATTTTATTGATATTTATAGAAAAAAA
>NW_019101322.1:11272-12821 GCF_001856785.1 Myzus persicae
TTTTTTTTGGCGCCACTAAAACGAACCTCCTACGGGCAATATTGCCCACTCCCTTAATTACGTATTTGCACATACTATAATATTTTATAACAGTGGCATTCCACAAGTGGTTCTTCCCACTCAAACGACGATCGGCGTGCACCGACGACAGGCACGCACCGACGCGGCGTGACCCGACGACCGACGAGCACCGACGCGCGACGTAGCCGCTCGAACGTGGTCTCCAGAGTAGGGGTATGCGCCAACCCGGACGAAAATTGGTCGGCGGACTGATTATTCTCTCGTGGGACAGACTATATGTGAAACCTGTCGTTGTTATGTAATAGCCTGCACGCTCGCGTTTGATACACGCCGCGTACGGGGACGCGTTTCGCTCGCGTATCCAAAAACGCGTCACGTTTCATACGCGTCCATGTGAAACGGCCAATATAAATAACGTAATTCTGAACACGACGTAAGAAACGCGCGCGTACGATACGCGCCCATGTGAAACGGCCCTTAGTCGTTTTTCGCATCATTACGCGTATACAAGTTAGATTATCGTCAATTAACGTTAAAAATTGTATACAGGTATTTTATATAATATTTATAATATAGCTATGTAAATAAAATAAAACTAAAATGTTCGGGAAGATTATTTTTTCCCTGGCGGAATCGATAGGTCGTTTTTAGACTACCTGTACTGGCGGAATCGATGAGCATTATACCCAAGTATAAAAAGGTCTGGCGGAATAGATGAAATCCCCTGTTAATCCCTCTGGCAAAGGGAAACGACTTATTGTTCTCCATATCGGCTCTGAAGATGGTTTTGTACAAGGTGGTTTGTTGTGTTTTGAATTAAAAAAATATACAAGTAGCTACCACGATGAGATGAATGGAGACACATTTGATGGATGGATGGAGGGCACTCTACCTCGCCTAAAACCGAACTCTGTAGTTGTTATGGACAAAGCGTCCTAGCATTCAGTGAAAATAGACAAAGCTCCAACATCGAATACACGAAAGGCGGATATTATCAAGTGGTTGGAGGATAAAGAAGAAATGGTAGACCGAACTATGGTTATCCCTCAACTTTTGTACATAGTAAAACGATTAAAGACACTACATACTAAGTATGCTATTGACGAGCTTGTTAAAGCCAATATTCATACAGTGTTACGACTCCCGCCATACCACTGCGCAGTGTTGCCAGGTTAAAATGTGAGAAAGTTCGGATAGTTATCGCAAAATGTTCGTTTTTGTTCGTATTATTGAAAATGTTCGTACGTACATAAAAAAATGTTTTCCTCACTTCGTTCGGATAAGTGATAACATTATCACAATGCTATATTTATTATCATTTTGGTTTGATTGTCAGTAGGCGACTCGCTGTCAGCCTTCCGTGCAGGTTACCAAAATCATAAACAACAAAAGTTTACGGATATAAGTAAGGTTTTATTTATTAACAATCAAAACAAAGGTTAAAGCATATATTTAACAAAGAGAAGAAGAAAAAACGTGGTTTTTTAACGACGTGCATAACAATATCGCGGGGTGTACAATCGGAGGG
>NW_019101323.1:0-11161 GCF_001856785.1 Myzus persicae
ACTATTTATAGTAATATAATTAAATGACTAAGATTAGAATTTTAAAAATAGTTTAACTCCGAGATGCACAAATAAAACTTTTTTCTTTTGAATTTATAGATAGAGTGTGGATCGAAGGAGTAGTTCTTAATAGTAATTTTTTTTATAATTAAAAATAATATAAAATACATTTATTATCTCATATTGAAAATTGCTATTTATGAATTATGATACTAAGAGGGCGTCACTCCCACATGAGTTATCACAAAAATATGGATAATACGATCTTTTTGAAAATGTCCAAATCCAAACGGTCGCTGTCATCATCTTCTAATTCACCTATACAAATGGGACATAAAAAAACTACCCAGTCATTTGTTTTGCCAAATAAATTCGATGTCCTGACGAACGAAGAGGACAACGAAATCCTACTCTATTTTATTTTCAATTATATGCCGCGTTATATTTTCGTTGGCGGCTAGTGTTTTGACGGATATGTGTTTCGGTAGTTTAATATCTTAATGTCATTTATGATCGAAGAGAAATAATATTATTTTGGATTTTCGTATTTCTTTATCATTCCATTGTTGATACTATTATTTTTAATTGTACGTGGCTTAATCGTACTTCTTTGGCGGCTCGTGCTTAGATGGTTATGGTTTTCGGTAATTTAACTATGGGAAAGTAAATTATTTTGTATTTAATTGATAGCGCTTATATTTATTACACCCCTATATGGTCATCATTGGTGTTGATTCACATTGTGTATTTATTTATGTATAATGTAGAAATATAATATATTACAGCTAATAGGCTCTCTAACAATAAACCATTTTCTAAATTTATCTCAGGGCTTTCGGCATTAATTATTCCCCTCATTATGTTCTTCACAGCTATTCTAAACAAACAGCTTATTCTATGGTTTAAATTTCATTCTTACCTCATTAACTAAATTCATATTATTTTTTATCACCGAATTTGTTATTTGTATCTTTTACATTTTAATGGATCTACGATAAATATGTATTTTTAACAGTACCATATTACCACCTTAACTATTATTTTTCATTATAATTATTTCAAAATGTATATTTAAATAACTTATGTATATCGTATATAATTGTTCAGCTATCATAGTTCACACTGGAAGCTAGTAGTAATAATACAAATAAAAAAAATGGTTTAAAACTTCATCTCCGAGATAATAATATACACTGTCATGCCCCATCTATTTAAGTTTTTTTTACTTACCTTGCTTTACGACTGTGGCTCTGGATAAATTAAAATGAGAACTA
The DNA here is from genome assembly GCF_001856785.1 of Myzus persicae. Lineage (NCBI taxonomy): Eukaryota > Metazoa > Arthropoda > Insecta > Hemiptera > Aphididae > Myzus > Myzus persicae. Next base: position 1,275 of record NW_019101323.1, read on the forward strand.
TTATATCTTGATTTACTTACCTGTGGACTATTATCCATTCAGTGGAGTTTTAGGTTATTAGAAAAAATGTGTTATCACTTGTCAAGTATCCAAAAATAACAATTCAGATCATCCAAAATAATAAAATTATTTTTACTTCATTATAGCCTTTTCAGAATCGATATTTTTTTCATTAGTAGAGTTGAGTTTAGAATTATGTTTAAAAAAACACAATACTTGTTATTTAATATTATGTTTTGACTTTTGAGTATATGTTGTTATTGAATACTTGGTAACTGTTATATATGTATTTAATTGATTTCAATAATTTATTTTTGCATATGGAAAATAAAAATGGTACTGAGTAAAAACGATTTTATTTTTAAGAATATTTCATAATTTATTAATCATAGGTTAGATTTGTAAAAATAATTTAATGTTTTGAGAAGATAAGCTTTTGGATCGAAAAAAATGTATCACAACAAATCTAAAAAAATAGTTTTGAAGTTTAATTGTTTTAAAAAAAATCTAAAATTTTGTTTTTAAAGATTTTTAAATTTTCTTTTTCCTCGCTACCCAAATTATTAACTTATCGAAGTATTTTTGCCAAAAACCAAATTTATGTTGAAGTTTGAAGAATTTATAATACTCAAACATTATATGTCAGACAAAATATACATTTTTTAATAGAACACATCACTGTAAGCATATACAATCTAAAATAAATATACTCAATACTCATGGTTCTCTAAGAATCTAAATCAGAATTACGTATATTTTCAGTTAATAATTACACCCATTATTTTCATTTTTAATAAAAATATATAACTATACAGTATACCTAATTAATTCACCAACAGTGTATCAATGTCATATAGACATATTGTTTTACAAAGCGAAAGCTGGCATACCAAAATATTTTAAATTGTACAATTCTTTGTTATAGATTTTCAAAAGTGTTACTACCAATACCACTGCCAGTTACGTAAACGTTTGGAAGAAAGATGTAAGTGTGAAAAATAATTATTTATAGTAATATTTATTTATTTTCAGTCTTATAATAAAATGAAAATATTATATTTCTCCTTATCAAGAGTTAATAGAGTAGAATATTGATCTACAATTATAATGAACTCTCCAAAAGCTAAAATCGATCCCTATAAGTACGAATATACTTTTGCATTGGTATCTGCACCATAAATTCATAACATTACCATAATAAATAATAAGCAATTGATGTAACATAACCAGTCAACTGAACATAATTAAAGTTGTACCTGCCTATATTCAATTATAATACTCTTCAATTTTGTCAAAATGTAAACTTCAAATGTCTTCATTATGTTTGTGCATTTTCCGTACCTTTTATTTATTTTTTTCAATTATCGTATAGCTATTAAGACTAAAAATATGGGAAAGGGGGTCCTCTACTGCACGGGTGTCTATTGGGCCACTGTAATGGATGTATTAAATTTTAACTCAATGGTAAACCATTGTTACAAAAATAACGAGTCTGAATGAAAACCTTTGCCCCCTATATTACTAAATATATCTTATGATTTATATGCTATTCAAGTAATTAATACGCAATAAGTTGAATTAAATTTCACCTTAGTCATTATATTTAAAAATGTCATAATTTAATTTAAGCATAATGACACGCTTTAAAAGTTTCAAGTACCCATTAATTCTAAAATCGTTATTCTAAATTTTAATATTCAATTTCAACGTGATTTTGACGAATATCGATATTATAATAGATAAGCATAATCATGACGATTTTGATTTTAAGATTTTCTTTTCTGCAGTTTTCTTTAAAATAAATATTTGTAAAAAATGTTATTTATTATGCAATATTTATACTAATTCTAACAGTGATATAATCTGCAACAATGATAATCAAATAAATAAATAAAAAAATTGTTAATTTTCATTATAAATTATCAAAAACAAAATTATTATGTTAGCCATCCTTTAGCACAGGCGGGTTACCCTGGCACCCCAATGAATAAATTCTTATTTTTTTATGACCATTAATTGTACTATAATTTGTACCGTAAGTTTCAGAATTTGTACCAAAGTATTTCCCCCGGAAAAATCGATTTTCCACTGGAGCGCCAAACGTTACACTAGCACTCCCGTTGCAGAAAAATGGACTTAGAAAAATTTTTTTTTACCATTAATTGTACTAAAATTTGCACCATTTGTACCACTAACTTATGAATTCTTATCAAAACTGTAAAAAGTGTAAAAATGTACTTACTACTTTGTAAAAAGTAATTCTACAAGAAAATTCAATTATACACATATTTTCCCGCTTTGCTCGCTCTTAAATACACATAACAATAACAAAACCACAAAACAATTGTTATAACTTTTCAGGTGTATTATTTAAATTAAAATCAAACATTTTATTAAAAAAAGTTTTTTTTTTCCTGTTATTTTGTATGTAATAGCAATTCAACATTATTTTTTTTTTGTTTTTAGATGGTAATACTTTTTCTTGTATGTCATCATAGATTTCCCAGCGATCGTTGGGCCTAAAGCAACTGGGGTGCTAGTGTAACGTTTGGCGCTCCGGTGGAAAATCGATTTCTTTGGTACTTATCCGGAAACTTATGGTACAAATCGGTACAAATTATAGTAGAATTAATGGTCATAAAAAATATAAGAATTTAGTCATTGGGGTGCCAGAGTAACCCACCTCTTTAGCACCTGTTTCATTATTATGTTTGTAAAAATAACCCAGACTAACTTTTTAAAATAAATAAGTATTTAACAATATATTTACAAATATTTTGATAATTTATTTTTTACGAGTTAAAAGTTTCTGATAAAATGAATATTATATTTTTTTATATTTGATTAAGGGCTTCAATTACAAAGATTATTACTATTAGCCTGGTGTTCTTTACCAACTAAAATTATTTATACATATAAGGAAAGAGAAAAAACATATGCTGGTGTAATGTTATTAATATCCATATTGAAAAAATAAACTTTTAATGCTCTATGTGACTATGTGACACGACTTTAGGTAAATACTAATTGAGTACTACATAAACTGAATTAATTCTATAGTAATTTTGGAATTGTTACATATCCTAATTACCTTATATTTTCTCCCAATGCAAAATTAAATGTTTAAAACGTCGCATCTATAGAAGTATATAACGATAAGTATATTGCAGTTAAAACTAATATTTATTATTGTAATAATAAGTGGAAATAATAAATTACAAAATTTTCAACAATGTGAATATAGCAACGTCTCTTAAAATGTTTTCTGCCCAATCTTACTTTACCAAAAATAGCCTCAATTACCGTTTGAATCTTAAGAAATCTATTTATTTTACTTTTATTATCTGTATAGATGATGAACTGAGAAGAACATTTATGTATATTGTATACGCATATAAAAATATTTAATATATTAAAAATTGTTAACTTTACCTTCTCTTGTTAGACTGTGAGACTGTTTTTTTATTCATTTGCTCGACTATGTGAAATATTTAAAATGTGTTTCATAAATCGAACGTTATCAAAAATTGGCCATTCTTTGTACTTAATTTTGTTTTTTTTATTGTTTTTGTAGTATCGCATTACAGGGCAAAGAATTGGTGCGAGAGTTATATCCTCAACAATAAACAAAATTAAAAATAACTTATCAGAATAACTTCCATAGCGCGGATAACTAGTTTTATTGCAATTTAATTTATCTAACTAACTTTTATTGTATTTTAATTATATAATAATAATACAAAACCATTGTACTCTCTTCTGTCTTCTGCTATGTATTAAGTAAGTATGTTTCAAATTTCATGTGTAAATTGATACTTCTAAATTATTTATTTATTTTTGGTTGTATTATGGCATCAATAATATCAAAGTAAATAACATGTATCAACATTAGTTTATGAAATAGATTTTATGTATTAAAAAAATATACATATGGATAGAAAATTAATTGTTGATTTTTGTTACTTATAATTAAAAAATGTTTGTTAAATTTGATCATTAAAAAAAATCTATTTAAAAAAATCCGAGAAACACACTTGTTAGTTTCTTATTATGCGTAATATGCCTCCCAGAAATGTTAACATTAATGTTTTTTAAAAGAACGAAAATGTTTAAGAATTTGTAATTAAGTTTCAAAATGCTCAGGTTATTTGATTTTCCATTTGGTCACATTGCCGATATGCATTTTGTCTACGGATTTTATAAATGCAATGCTCGAGACGCAGTACAAGAGTATGGGCGAAATCCAAGAAAACCTGTTTTGGGATATCGATCGTTTATCACTATCCACAGACCTAGGAGAGTTTGGTTTAGTACGAAGTCGTAATGAACAGAGCAACTATGTGGAACTCTAAGAAGAAGTTTTGGATAAAATAAATTAAGAGTGATCCAACTTAGTTGGAATAATTCCAACTACGAGTATCCGTCGCATATCTGAAAGGCTTTGTATACCAAGATAGACGATTAAGTTATCAAAGCAATTGTTTGGACCTTTTACAAGAAGTATTGCCAGTATCTAAATCTTAGAATATGTGCCACTTGCAGCACACCAAGTAATGTGGTTTCAACTTGGTGGTACTCTTGCAGCACACTTCGCTCGTTCAGTCCGCCTGCAGTTATTGAATGCGTACCTATCATCCACAATTGGGAGTGGTGGTACAGTTACAGTAGCTTGGCCACTATGATAGCTTGATTTAAGGCCTTTTGATTTTTTTCTATCGTTATCAAAAGAAATCAACAATATATTATTGGAGCGTATTAACATCACAACTGAAGAAATACGACATAATCATTCAACTGGTGAACTACGTCATACTTAGTAGTAGTTAGTACCTATGAACAAATTATCTCCTAACATTTTATAATGACATACCTGACGGTTTGTCGTACACATTTAACCATTTTGTCGAAATCAAATCCTTTCTATTTTATTCTAAATAAATAATTCGTATTTATCTTTAACAGTGCCTAGTAGTATAGTAATAAAATACTTTGTACTAGCTCAATTTCGATGAAATTAAACAGTTTTAACATAAACTAGTCTTATATTTGCAATAACATACTATTTTAAATTAAAATATTTCCATTTTCCAGTGCTTTCTACATCGGGAACCGACAAAACGCATAGTGTGTTCCGGCACTAGCAGACTAATGACTATAGTAGTGACAACACTGCGAATGATTTAATTTTATGCAATATACCTAATATTCTAAAAACTCTACTTCGGTTTTTGTTTCAATTATGAATTAGTGCCTAATATATTACTAACAATTTACCTAATTGTATCAGTGTAGCAGTAATACCATTATATTCTAAGATTTAAGGAAGAAAAAAAAGAGTTACTTCATTCGAAAATTCGAAATATTGTTACACTAATGACAATACCAGGTATCTGACATTTTACATAGTATAATGAGTTTTTGGTATCATATTATTAAAACTGAAACCAGTAGTAGGTGTATTATATTATAAGGTGTGAAAAAAGGTTCCTGACATTTCAGTTTGTTAGACTAGGTGACTAACAATATTAGTTCCCCAATTCTGATTTACGCAGGTGTTATAATTCAAATTGAACTCTTTCTTAAGTACTTGTTTTTATATTTTTTGGAGTAAATCCACCCAGGTACACGTGTTACAACATACTTGATTATTACACAGATAGTAATTTTTAAAACAGATTTTATTTTGTTGTCAAGTCAACTCAGGATCTATCCTTCGAATCACATTTTAAATTTATTATTATTTAAAAGAAAAAGAGTTGAAAACTGGATACCACTCTGCTGCTGCTCAATAGTAGGTCACTGTAATGAATGGTGTTAAAATTTTGATCTCACTGACATAATACCGTTGAATAAGTACATGATTCTAAGCCGAGAAGGCCTGTCTATTAGCCTTTATTATAATCATATTACAACAAAAAAAGCAAGATCGTCATTCTTCGTTTAAATATCTAATTTTGTCCAAATGTGAACTTGAAATAGCAATGGAAAAGAACTGCGTTCACAAATTTTTTAAATTTATTGGTGATTGTATACGGTACTTGTGTATTATGAGATACCTTGTTTTAAATTTTCAATCCTTAACCATACAATTTTATAAATTTGTAACTGCAAAATTATTATTCAAATGTTCGAGATTTTAACGAATTTCTTCGAATTGTATGGTTTTAAATAACTGTATACTGTTATCATAACAGCTTATAAGGTATCTTGTATTACATTTTGAAGCATTTTGATCCAACAAAAATAATTTAATTGACATGTAGCATAGAAAAAAAATTTTGATTTCAAATGTCTATATACGAAATAATAGTAAAATACAAATAATAATAATAATAAATAATAATTAATAATAATAATAAATAATCATAATTTACTCATAATGGGTAAATATCTCAAAACATAAGTCAAAATATTTTGAATTATAACAAAATAAGAAAATCGTTCCATGGAAATTCGTTCATTTACGGCTGAAAATCAAATGTCAAAACAATTTAAAAATTAAACATTCATAAAAAATTAGTTTGATTTTAAAGTCAACTTTCTTAGATTTTGAGCTTAGCGATGAATGTATTGACTTTACAATGATGTGTTTTGTTTTTTTGAATTTGTCATCACATTTTGGGACAGAAAAGTCCTTCGATTTTCTTCAATAGCTTGGTTTGAGTTTTTGGAAGTTTCCTCCCACCTTTCTAGGGTTTTAGCGGTACTGTACTAAGACATTTCCTGAATCAACGTGTATTTTTATACTCATAATAATAGAATGGAAAATAGGTTCTTTGGTTTTACCCAAAATATAATATGATCATCCATGACTATCATCTTCATTTACATTGTGGATTCAATTGTCGTAATTATTTATTCTATGTTCCATATGTATCAACTTGCTATTAAAAGAGAGCCTTAATAATAATTTATACTGTAAGGCTCTCTATGTACAACTATACTATTGAAATATTTTATACCTATTATATTATAGACATAATCCATTCAATTTTTGGTATTGCCAATTGTTATTCCTTCTGATAATATATAATCAGAAATAATAATAAAAAAATAAGGCCAAATTCATTCAAACATAGAGTTCATCTTTCAACGACTTCATCAGTTTTTCAATTTTTGTTAATAGACAATTTTCTTTTTATTGATTGTATTTAAATTTCAGTATTGCATTTATGTAGAATGTAGTTATTGGAAATTTGAATTGTGATAACAACATTAGGACAAATGTGTTAGTTGATATTTATTCGTTTGTAAAAACTTATACTTAGCGATACCATATGTGTGTACGGTGTACCCATCTTGTTAGTTATTTGTTCATATGCTTCAAAAACACAGATATTTATTAAATAAAACGTTTAATTGGTTTAACGTTTATTTGGTTGAAATTAGTGCTTTATAAGCTGTTACAATATTATAAAGACCAAAGTTTAAAATCGTAATTATTCAGAAAAAAACTTTATTCTAGGAACTCTTTTAAAGCAAAATATATGTTCTTACTTTGTAGTAGTTTGAACAATAACTATGAATTATGAGTTAGTTAATTAAATATGTTAATTAATTATGTGTTTTAATGCCATTAACAGAGATGTCTGTTATAAGCTATACTGCTATACTGGTACCATAATTTTATATTGATTGATTAAGTATCAATATATTTAACCCTTTTTTATTATGCTTAAAATGTAATCTGTTTAAGAGATTCATTTCCCAGTCTCCCCGATTAGCAAAAATAAAGCCGTCTGCCACTTTCTGGTCAGCATAACCGTGTCATCCCTTTGCGGTTTTGTCAGTGCATGAACACCGGTCATCTCAGTAACAGACGTCCCGGATGGTTTAGATTCACAATTGGACCCGATAGGTCCGACCCGGGGAGTTGCTCAAACAGAGATTTTAAGATTTACGAAGGAAATATTTGTTTATGTACGGTTGCTATTGGTTATAGGAGAAATATAAATATATTTAGTAGAAATTGGTTTTTTTTTTTTATTGGTTGCCTGCAGTGGTCCATCGGGTAGATTAGGTATAAGCATTGAATTTTAGTATATTGCTTACCAAGGTGACTGAGTTGCACGTATAGCCGCTCATCGGCGTGTCCGCAATCAAAATAAAACATATTATTTATATAAAGTACGCATCTAGTGGGGTCCTCAATCAACAGCAGGTAGACATAATATAATTCTCGCATTATCACCATTGAGTGTTCCAGTCTCATATGGAGTTGGCATTTTTGGACACATGTAAAATCCCGGAAAATAATTGAACGGTCCGTAAAAATCCGGAAAGTTGTAAACCGTTTATTCCCGGACCGTAAAAATCCGGAAAGTAAAATTGTACTGGCCGTTATATCCCGGACCGTAAAAATCCGGAATTTAAAAAAACGATATTAGCGCTCTCAATTAGAGTGCCTTAATGAGCCTGCTTGTGTTAGGGTTGACGGTATTGAAATTTGAAACCGGTATTGCGGTATTAGATTCGGTACCGGTATGAAACGGTATACCGTAATACCGGTATATACCGAAAAACCGTGGTATCGGAAAACCGTAATACCGGAAAACCGTAATACCGAAAAACACTGAAATAATATGCTAAGGAAGTAAATAATTTTTAAAAACCATTATATTACAATATATGAATATGTTATATTATATTTATTATTTTATTATATAGATGGTATGCCGGGTATGGAAAAGAAACTACCTTATTTAAAAAAAATAATAACACAGTGGTAGGGGATGTCTTTTTTTAATTTACACTTTACAGCGAGACATTAAAGTTTTAATTTTTTTTTTTAAATCATATTATAACTTATAAGGCGATGGAAATAATAAGGGTCTTTTTTTTGTAATAAGACAAGATAGATGAAGTAGTACCTCCCCCCCTTTATAAACAATTTAACAGCCTGCAACATACTTTGAAATATAACTAAATAGTTAATGTTTTACTTTTCTTCTTATATAATAAATGCGATTAACTATTATTTAGTTTTTAGTTATAAATACGATGTCGATGACTCCATGTGTTCAGTCGTTTAGTGTACGTTATTATTAATTTATCTGTTATCAAAGTCACTCTTACAACAGTTATGATTCGATGAACGCATTACGCATTTACACAGTGGCGTAAACTGGGGGTCGCACGGGGTCGCACTTGCGACCCCTGAAAATATCATAGGGTCGCAAAAGTATCTTTTTGCGACTCCAAAAACTCAAGCTATCATATTATATAGTTTTAAAAAAATTAAAATATCAATATAATAATAAATTAACTAATTTATATTTTGAGAACCAATGTTTAACTTTGTTTTGAAGCACTGGAATTTATTATTATTATATTATTATATCCTTTCCACATTTATTTATAGTTTTGTTATCAATCATTTTCTATTATTATACCAATATGTATATTTATTGTGATCGGCCGACTCGAGTCTCAGTGGCAGCTGATAGTGAAAACGTGTTTCATGGTTTAAAATTATTATTTGTTTGTTTTATAGTTTTATACATGAACTTAATTTTTACACTGTCTTGTAAGTTGTATTTATTTCTTATCCGCGGTCGATTCAAAATTAAGTGTTTCAATAGCTTGCTACAATGGAAAAATTTCTTGTGAAAATATCGAAATCGAAAGTAAGTGTATATTTTTACTTTAAATTAATTTAATTGTTTAGTACTTTAGTACACATATTTAGTATGCATTAAGTTAAAAGTAGCCCTTAAAATATATTACTGATTTATATTAATATTATATTAAAACTACAATTTTGATAAATACAACAATATCATTTGTTAAATTACAGATCTAATATAAACTTTATATTTGACCTGTAATTTTATTTTTATAGTAATTATTAGGTAGTATTATATTATTGAGCAAATTAAAATTATTTT
>NW_019101324.1:0-11204 GCF_001856785.1 Myzus persicae
GACTTCAATAACTAAAGTAAATATCGTGCTAAAAGATCAGAACGATTGTCTGATTAATCTGCGTGGTGAACCGATAACAATTCGTTTACAAATAACGCGTGGATATGGCACTCAAATTTAATATAAAAAGAGCTACAATCAAAAAACCTATCAGTATACCGCCTGCCGTTAAGAAGTCTACATCGCTAGCAGCGAAGAAGTACAAACCTATCCAAACCAAACTCACGAAAAATAATTTAAATTTTCTTCGTTCTTTACAATGATGGATGACTCATATTTAGACGTGACGGCCGACTATGTCGACGATTGTAAAATAACTCAAAAGAGTTACCATTCGTTCACACCGTATTCAAGCTCCGCTTTATCATACAATGAAGAAATTAGAATTAATATTCAGAACATGGATTCTTACACTTTGCCGTGTGAGAGTTATATTTTCATCGAGGGTAAAATAAATAAACCAACCGATGCAGTGGGGGAAGTTCGTTTTTCAAATAACGGATTGGCATTTTTATTCTCTGAAATGCGATATGAAATAAACGGAATAGAAATACAGAAATTGAAATCACCTGGAATTGCGTCTTGTTTGAAAGCATACTGCTCATATACTCCAAACGATTTGAATGCATTAGAGAACATGGCTTGGGACTCGGCAATGGATAGTGAAGATAATAAAAATTTTATGACCAATAATATATTTTCCGGATGTATTCCTCTAAAACATGTACTCGGATTTTGTGAAGATTATAAAAAAATATTACTCAATTGCAATCAGCAACTGATTTTGAATCGTGCATCTACCGACCTTGATGCGATACATGTTGTGGGTGAAGGCGCAACCACCGCTGTCGATAAAAATAAAAAAATTACAATTGAACTGACTAAGGTGACTTGGAAGATGCCTATTATCAAAGTCAGAGATAAAGAAAAATTAAAGTTATTGAAAGTATTAGATTCTCGTAAAACACTATCGTGCGCGTTCAGAACCTGGGATCTCTGTGAATATCCAGTGCTCCCTAGAAATACTTCTCATTCGTGGACAGTAAAGTCTAGCAGTTTGCTCGAAAAACCTAGATTTGTTTTATTTGGATTACAAACAAGCAGAAAAAACAATATCGAAAATGACGATGGACGATTTGATCACTGTCAACTAAAAAATCTTAAGGTACACTTAAATTCTGAGGTGTATCCATTTGAAGACTTTCGAGCTGATTTTAAAAATAATACCACCAGCATACTCTACAAAGCTTATACAGACTTTCAAAAATCGTATTACGAAAGAGAGTATTGTGAACCATTATTATCAAAACATATTTTTCAAAACTATGTGCCAATCATAGTTGTTGATTTGTCGTACCAGAATGATAACGTTAAATCATCGACCGTGGACCTACGAATAGACTTTGAAACCGACACAGTTATTCCAGAAAAGACTGCAGCTTATTGTTTAATACTACATGATCAGATTATAACTTATAATCCGTTTAGTGGAGATGTTAGAAAATTGTAAACCTTGTATATATTTTATAATTTTATACCTTGTCTTAAATATAAATTGAAAACCTCATTGTAAAAACTTAATCTAATAAATAAAAAAAACTTGTTTTTAAATATCACGCTTGTTTTTTTATTTTACACAAAATTTATTTAAACAACATCATTCAAACAGTTTGCGTTTCGCGTTCCGTTTTTTCGTGGGCTTGCCACCTGTGAAGTCGAGAATCGATGGCGAGTGGTTAAAAGACGTTGGACCGTCGTTTTCGTCCAATGCAGTGCTCGTTTCAAGCGCAGAATACCACGGAGGGGGCTGAACAAAATTCTCTGGATCAAAGTATGGGGGAAGCGTGTCTAAGAATCTCGTTGGTGGATTGGTAGAAACATCAATATTCTATACAAATAATAATTTGTTAATATATATTTATTTAAAAAATTAAATGTGAGTATTACCAATGACTTGGTTGGTGCCCATGTCACCTGTGTTAAAAATTCTTCGATACCACGATCCTCGTCAGCTGCCTATAAAATTAAAATTATTAATACTTAAATTATTTAAATTTATAAATCGTAATTACTCGTGACACTGAATAGTCATCTTCTTCAATAGATAGCATTGGGGATCAGTGTTGTGCTTTAGATAAATTTATCTAGATAAAAACTTTATATCTTTATCTTATCTAGATAAAAAATAAAATTGACATCTAATTTTCATCTAGATAAAAATTATAGCCATCTAGATAAATTTATCTAGATAAAAACTTTATATCTTTATCTTATCTAGATAAAAAATAAAATTGACATCTAATTTTCATCTAGATAAAAATTATAGCCATCTAGATAAATTTATCTAGATAATTCACAAAATCTGTAGCTAATAATTAGTAATAACTATTTTACAATATTATCATTCAATATAAAATAAATAACTTAATAAGAAATCTCATTTGTATTACTTGCAAAAATTGGTTCTAAAATAGTTATACAAAGCATTTATTATTAATTATCAATAATGGACAAATATATTATACTACTATTATATTATATGTGGAATAATGACGATTTATTATGTCAATATGCATGGGAGATGCGAAGTATTTATATAATTTTATAATATTGCCCATACGGGGAAGTCTCACGCCCGTAGTACGATTTACGATTTACGAACGCCGAAGAGCCGTTACAAGAATTATTAGAACCAGAAATACCCCTACATACATAGAGTATTATACTAGTATAAATTAATAATAATTTATATTCTATAGAGTATTATAGGTTCTACGGGTAAACAAGGATGTAAAATCATGTTGGTAAACGGTCTCGTTTCCTAGGTTCCTAATCTACTTCAGATCATAGGTAAACGTAAACCGAATCACCTGATCGAGTTTCGCTTCTATATTGTTCTACGAAAGGTCGGATCTGGTTAGCTGCGCAGCGGATGGTTTATAAATACTAAAATACAGAAATAGGTACTATTATCGATAAGAAAATAGCAGTATTATAATCTTATATTCTTATACAATATTATATAATATTTTGATTTGGGGAACTTTGATGAAGAAAGTTCAGAGAGTTCAAATTTTGATAGTGGATCTGACTGCTCAGACTTGGATGCAGAAAGAGTTAATTTGAATAATTTGCTAAATGAGGAATCAAACCTAGGTAACAATGGCAGTTTTTTTTACCTCAGCATATGCTATGTTGTGCACATACATTGAATTTAATTGCAGCCAATGATATTTCTAAAATTTCTAATAATGATTACAACAAAATGTCTAAGTCAACTTTTAATAAACTATCAAACTTTTGGAATTTGGCCAGTAGAAGTACAGCAGCATCAGACACAATATATGACGTTTGCAAGTGTAAGTTCCCAGTTCCTGTGGTAACTAGATGGAATTCATTGTATGATGCAACACAAAAAATTTCTAATCATAAAATAAATGTAGGTATATTATTTGAAAAATTACATTTGCCTAAATTAAAAGTTAGTGAGTGGGCATTCATCGAAGAATATTGTAATGTTATGAAACCGTTAGCTTTTTCGTTAGATAAATTGCAAGGTGAAAAGAACAGCTTCTTGGGTTTTGTAGCTCCAACTCTTTTAGCTTTAAGAAAGTTGTTAATACAGTCCAACCAGTTAACATATTGTAAACCATTAAGTCTCGCAATTGTGACTAGTCTCGAGAAACGATTTAGTTTTGTATACAATCTAAGTGAACCAAAAAGCAAAAGTTTTATTATAGCGTCAATAAGTCATCCAAAATTTAAAATGGACTGGGTACCCGTTAGGTATAGAGATCTATGTAAAAAAATGTTTATTGATGAATACAATTTGATGTCATCTTTAATTACTACAAATTCTGACTCTGGAGATGAGAGTGATAATATGAGTGATAAAGAGTTTTATAATAATATATGTGTTCAAAATTCAAATCATGATTTTTCGGATGATGAAATGAATGTTCAAGTGTTAAAATATTTAAATTCAAAAAAAAAAGAGCTACAGTTATTAGACAATTATCCTGTAATTAAAAAAATATTTTTTAAATACAACACAACCCTTCCGTCATCAGCACCTGTCGAAAGATTATTCAGTGGTGCAGTTCAAGTTTTGACATCAAGGCGAAATCGTCTTGGTGATGTAACATTTAACAAATTATTGTGTTGCCGATCTAAACAATAGATTGTTATTATTATTCATGTATAATATATATTTGCAAAGGAAAACATTTTGTTACTCATTGTTAGTATGTTATTTTAAACTTTTACTATAATATATCATTAATTTTGTTCAACATAATAATTATGTTTGTATACTGTTTTTATATTTATACAGATATGTAATGTTGTAACTTATAAGTAGCTACCTATATTGTTTTATGTTTTTTTTTTTTAATTTTAGCTTTTAACAAGAAGTCATAATAGCTCAATACTTTTATCTTATAGTATACTTACATTTGAATATAATATTATATAAATATAATAATATTTTAGCATGATTATAACTAAATAATTATAAAATAATCACTCCGTCCTCCGAGGTAATAAGATAAAGATATCAAAACCACAGAATAGGTTATAAATTAGAATATTATAGAATATTATATTCATATATTCTGTGATAAAACTATGGAATATAGCATTTAGAAGGGAAATGATTACTTTGTACTCATATAGTTATATGATATTCAAAGTTTCTTTAATTTTACTAAACAATTTAATAAATATTTATTAGGTTTAAATTTTAAACGACATGTATAACTATTTAATAAGAATTATAATAACACCACAGTTTCTATAGTACAAATTAGGTAAATTTGATATGTCAATATTATTAGAACCTAGATCTCAAGTTTTCACCAAGTGTATGCAATTTTATGTTTGATGGGAGTGAAAATGAAGACTTCATTAAATACAGTTGCGTATCACAAGATAACTTTTTTTTGCATTATTCAGAATATTTCTTTATGTTTGGGATAATATTATTATGTTATCAACTTATGACTCATGCTTGGAATATTGTCTAATTATGTAAATATTCAATATTGTAATAAAATACAAATTTATTTTAATTTTCAATTATTATTATAAATTTAAATTTTGAGGTAATACCTTATCTAGATAAAAATTATTTTATCTATCTATATCTAGATAAAAGTTATTTTATCTATCTATATCTAGATAAATTCAATTTCTACAGTATCTATCTATATCTAGATAATTTTAAATTCAGATATCTTATCTATATCTAGATAATTTTTTTTTATCTAAGCACAACACTGTTGGGGATATACTCGAGTATTGAGGCGGCAAAATGAACCTCACTTCAGATTCAGTGAATAACTATAAAATAATAATAAAATATGTATTGTATTTTTACGAGTGAATAAGTTTTAAAGACTTACCTCTGGAGACATTTTCCCGCTCAATCGTTGCGCCCAACGTTCTACTAATTGTGAAGAAGCATGCATTTTGAGTTGACTGATGAAATTGACATCATTTTTTGGAATTTTTGAAATTAAACTTTCGTCACATAAATTTTTGATAAATGTGACCATTTCTTCAGGTGTTTTTGGTGGTGAATCAACTTTGGCGGATTCAATACCAATATAGTTCAAAAACATATCGAATTGTTTTAAGACAACTGGCCGTATGATGGTTGACTTTCGAACGACTGTTTAAAATATACACCATTCTAAATATTGCAATTTCATTAAATCTGCACGATTTAGCAATACACGACATCCATCAAGTGTTTTTGATTCGATGACAAGCATATTTTCCCCTTTATACAGCATACTAGATAGTGAAATAATTTCTGTTTCCAGAAATAAATTTCACTTGTATTTTTGAGGTAGGTCGAGTATAAAAGATAGAATGTTCACCATAAGTGAGAATATACGTCTTAGAAAATCAGGTGGCATATTTACATATCTCGATGACTTGTACTATGGTGTTAAATTCATCTGCAGGATCAAGTCCTACATTCAAAAACTTACGGCCGGTGAAGTCAAGTATAAAATTACTGCAGTCGATGAGATCCGCGGGCGGTGCTGGAGGCACATAAGTGAACGTCTTCTTTTTGCACAGCGCAGCGTTGTTGGCGTTAGAACCAGCCATGATTAAAATTATTTTTTGAAAATAAAAACACACTTTTTAAAATCACTGAAATATAAACGTCTTGTCGCTAGAATGGATGTTCAGCTACTAACGAATTTGATCCACAGTATGAAGTGAATACCATTGCTAGCGCTAGTGTCATTGGATATTAAGAATTCGCGACATCCTGACGACCGGTAGGGCACATTAAGAAGACATTTATTTGTGATTATTACTGCCATTTGGCAGGAAATGTCTTTCGATCACTAATGTCCAGGTGGTGTGTGAATATTTTATTGTCAATNAAATCCATTCAAATTCAAGAAGAACAAGTAGAAGCGATACAATTGACATGTATACAAATAACTGAGCATATGGCAAGAGGTGAAGTATCGTTACAATCAATCAAAGAAAGTACAGAAGTGTTGAAAAACATAGTACCTGCTATACTCAGCCGTCTAAATACTATCGAAACGTATTATAAAGACAAGCAATAATGTCTTCGGCCATCTTGGACATACAATGCGTACTTGGCGTCAGCAATAAATACATGATTAAAGAAATGTCTATAGTAGACACGGCAACATGGGCGACTCAACATTGGATTTTTAAACATTCAAACTCGATGCAGGACAATAAGAGTCGTAAAACCAACAAGTGGCTGGAACGCAATTATCATCAACTATCTATAGAATACGGTGATATCGAGTATGAAGAACTCGGTAAAATATTGAATTCATTAAAATTCAATTGAATATACGTCAAAGGTGAGCAGAAAAAACAAGTTCTTATAAAGTATATACCACACGTCGCACTCATCAACATTGAAGACATAGGCTGCCCTCGTTTGGATCAAATATGTGATGAAGAAACTTTACCTTGTTGTATTTTTCATATAGATTTTAATCCTAAACAATGTACATTTTATAAAGTATTTACTATAAGAAAATGGTTTGTAAATAATTCTTAAAAATATAACAATAATAATATTTTAACATTGGTTTTATTTTTTTACATAAATAAACTAACATTTTCAATAAATGGTTGTAGATTACATTAATATATATATATATACAAAAATTATTCGAGTGATATTTACAATAACAAAAAATATACAAACACATGGTATTTATAATATATAACAAAGTATATATACACATGATATTTACAAATTAGAAATATACATGGTATTTAATTATTTGGACATGCATTCCTGTAAAAGCATTCTCATAAAATTTTTATCTGATTCATCCCGCTCATGACCACCAGCATCTACTGAAAATCTGGCTATTCCTCATCCCTAGGTTCATGTTCATCTTCCCTATAAAATTATAAATATTATAAGTAAAATAATTTTAAAAATAATTTATTTTAAATTTACTTTATTGAGTAATGCCCGTAAGCCAAGGTATGGATTTTGTCTTCTAAGATAACCCTCTTATCGTCAAAACTGTTGTAAGTTAGCTTTATCGTTTTTATTGTCATCAGTTGATGCTTGAATGACCTAATTGATACATTATTCTTATACGCCACCACACCAGCTTCTCCAAACAAACATTTTTTGTGATCGGCGAACGTCATATGGTTATCGACGACATGCTTCCTAATCCCCTTGGCTTTGATTTTCTCTTTTCCACCCAAAATGAAAGAGTATGATTTGGCTCTCAACGCACAGAATACGGACATAATAGCACCCTTGGTCTCGTCAGAAAATAGACCTGGTATCTTTTTACGCTCGGCTATATGGCAAGGGTGATCTGTCGGTAGGTCAGATGTGTCCATTCGATCCAACAAATTCGGGTTGATTGCCAAGTTTCTATAAAAATCTTTCGTATTGATATGATACACTAGAGAATCTAAAATAATAATATATATTACATTTATACAAACATAACGGTTTTATATATTTATTAACCTGTATCGGTGTACATTAGTTTAATATTATCTCTATAGTGTTTTTTCATAACATTATAATGATAATCGTACATCAGTGTTTTACTGATGTCTAATACTGAAAAACCTATAAAAACTAAAAAATATTTTTAAAAATTTTTTTTTTTAAATGTTGAGCTAATATCAGTTACCGATATAGATAGGTTTGTTGAATTCAATAATCTTATTTTCTAGTGACACGGCATTCAAATTTTCGGTATAAGATGTACTATGTTTAAACGTGCTCTTATTTATGAGCTTTTGTAATCGTCTGTCATTGGATACCAATTCCATTTGTATCCTTTTTCTCATGCTCTCCATTGTCTTCCCTTTACGAGTAGATAAATGTTTTCAAGTTAATAAAGTTATATACATACATATATTTTGTTGACATACCAAATACAGCGTTATTTATTAGCTTAAAAAACCCCCTCTCAAAGTCATTCGTAGCGTTCTTCCTCATTTCAGTGTTCAAACTGATATATTCGGCTACCAAGGAAATTGATCGAATTGTACGACTCTATGTACCTGTATATAGATATTTTATAAATGTTAAATTATTTGATAATCGTTTGTTTTTAACAATTTCTCTATCTTTAACGAAATTTCAGTAACCATTTCCACGAAACGTCCCGCTACATCCCCACGTTCCTCACTACCACGATAAATAATAGGATTAGTCGGTATGTCATAATCTTCGAGTAGACTCGATGGAACGTCATCAGAAGCCTTAACGAAAATACCGAAACTCATGAGCTCATGTTTATGAATTATGTCTGTTTTTTTCCCCTTCTTTTCACCATCAGCTTTCAATAGTAGGGCTTCGAAGTCAGCATATATAACGATGGGATGTCGTTCCGTGTTTCTCCACGCATCAAACTCGAGACAATCCCCCTCTGCCGGCATAACTGGTAATATTGGTTTATGTGAACCACATATCAGTTTGTGCTGGTCTAACGCAGCCTGTCCACTCAATTGATATTTTCGAGGCCTGTCGTCGAAACTCGTGAAACACAGCTTACAAAACATGACTCTTTCAGTGTGTGATGTTTTTTGACGTCTTATAAGTCGTGTCAAATTTGATATATACACGTATTGCGTGTTATCGCCGTCGGTCACTAATAATAGATCAAAGATCTCGTTTTTCATGATCTACAACTCTAAGTGGGAAAACCTCATATGTTGGGAACTTTTTCGGTGGTTGGAATTGTTTTTCAATTCCAAAAATATTGATGAATGGGTTTTTTCTTTCAAAGATTTTTATATCAGATAACGGTGTTGGAAATGAGATACAATCGAAAATATATTTCCCTTCGTGTTTGTAATAATTTTCACCGATACGACTCGTATGCTCCGTCACATGCTTAACTAATATAGCCCACTTGAAGCATTGTTGATCTCTATTTTGTAAATTGATTGTACCCTTTTTTCTATCTATACTATCTGGTAAGGATATATAAGATGAGCCTGACATCGGCGTGTATTTATAGACTCCTAACAATAATCCATCTATAGCTTCTAACGTGAATCCATTTCCTCTACCCGTATAAGTCTCTTCTTCCGTTAATAATTTTGTAAAAGATTTCTCGACAAGAGTTAATATATTAGACTCTTTAAACAACTCGAGTGCAGATGTTTTGAATGCGCGCTTTTCTGAGGAATTTTCCACACGTGGTCTATTATAAGTGGCTTCTAGTTTTAAATGAAATTTGATAGCGTTTTTCTTAACATGAGTTTTCAGTATATCGATCAAATCGGATTTTAATGAGTGTAGAAAGTCAGGGTAATTTTGAACATTGTTAATATTTTTGGCAAAATACCACACGATTTTTCGATTCGCAGACGAGGAAATTTCAACAAGACCTGGGGTTCTAACTAGTTCCATACGCATTTTTTTCGCCCTAGCAGCCGACGTGGTATTCGCGGTGGAAGTGCGTTTTCCGTTAACGGATGTGGTGTAAGAATCTTAAAAAAAAAAAAAACCTAATTAATATCTATTGAAAATAAAAATGTGATATCGAATCTATTAAAATCTATTGACCTATCTATTAAAAATTTGTTATGATAAAATCTTTTATTTCGGGTTCCAATTAAAAAAAAAAAAAAAAAAATTAAATTAACCTGTATTATCGTTTTGAACTTCTTGATTTTCAAATTCGTCCATTGCTGCCATGCAGATCTCGTCCTCTGACATCATGTTCGAGCTACCAGCTGGGACATCAGGGACAAATACTTGAGGGGCAATCTGAATATGTCCCTGAGGAGTAGGCCGGGTAATACGAAGTGCGAACTGTATAACACTCTGTCGTACTGGTTGAGCATCGATCGATGCAGCCGGTTGGTCGAGCTGCGCATATGGTTGGCGAAGAGCTGGTACGATACCATGAACATTTTTCAAATGTTTGGTGAGACTGATTTTGTAAGAGAATGTCGATGGGCATGAAGTGCACGGAAAAAGTACACCTACATGTTTCTTTTGGTGAACAGTCAAATTATCTTTACGTGTGAAAACCGACGGACACTGTTCGAATTTAAACATGTTGTTTAAGAAAAAAATAATATTTAAAAATAAATAAACAGCGAAATAAAAACTTGGAAAAAAATTATTTTAAAGACGGAGCGAGCGAAAAAATACGTGTACACCAGTTTAAGGCAGTAGACGGACTAAACGGCTACCGACTCCTTGGGTCAAGAGTCTCTATAATAGGTGGGGACATTTTTCAATATTAATGGATTTTGCCGGAATGTGATTGATTGAAAAGTCTACCATAGAGTTCTAAGTATGCAGGTGCAAGCTATATATATATATAGCGGCTACTAAGAGTCGGCTAAATCATGGTGCCAAGAGCGAATATGATATTTTATATACAAAAGTTATTAATGTGTGTTATTCACTAATAGGCATTTTAATATCGTTAGTGTGGGCCGGGCACAATCGCATCCTGGCGACGTATGTTCTTAATTGTTTATCAAAGAATTGAATAGGGATATACATTATGAGTCCGCGACATCCTGGCGAACGGTAGGGTACATTAAGCTTTAATTGAAAAAGGATATTCTCCTATTGTCTCTTAATGTCGAAAGTGTCTTTCAATATGAATGGTTTTTGCAAGATGGTGTGTGAATATTTATTTGAATACGGATAATATACCTATTATTTGTCAAGGATGTTTGTA
>NW_019101325.1:0-1864 GCF_001856785.1 Myzus persicae
AAATGGTATTCATTATTAAGTCTACACTTTCGATTCTAAGGCACTTGACGTACTAAATCGCTACGTGATCGTAAATCGATAAGAGTACCAGCCTTCAGATAAAATGTTCATAAACTCATCAAGTAAAAACCAATTCGTGTTTAAATATACCTCCACACCATGTATGACAAAAATATTAGATTTAATATGTCAATTTATCTGTCGCATTATCTCTTACCTACTATACAATAGGACGCAATCGACACACGGAAAAGGTGGGCAAAAAATCGTTTACCTGCATCTGGGACACAATCGACAAACTCCGGTTTTTCTTCCATATATATATTATATTATATCGGCCGTGGTGATCATTAAAGTTTAATTCAACAATGCACCCTTCGTCCTTTGCTCCACATACACGCACGATGCATGTAAATATTGTATATAGTGCCTATACCTATATATGATATTATATTGAACGCTATGCGTGTATGCGTATCGTGGTATTGTATTGCCATCCTGCACACAATTATTATTACTAGCTAAATTACCCGTGTTGCCGGGTTACGGTAAAAAAAAATCAAATAGTTGAATAATAATTGTGTATATACAAATAAATATAAAGGATGTATCATGTGTACATCGTTAGAATAGTATGTAATTAATAAAAAACATAAAATGGAAAATAATTTAATTTTTTAAGCTTTAATTACATTTAAAGATACTATAGATAGGTATACGCAAGATATATTTTTATTTTATGAATGGGAAAACTATACATACTTCACCCAAAACAAAAGAAATGTGTAAACACTATAAACTAATGAATTTCAACGAATTTGTGTATTATTATTATGGAAATTCTTTATGAACGATATTCATTGTATCTTTTTTGTTGTTTGGTATTATTTGTATTTTTAACTTTTCGAAAGATCTAACTCTGAACATGGCAACACAAAATCGACAATGGTCCATGACTAAACACAGGTTAGGGTAAATATAAACCTACTTTATCCAATATCTTACCCTGTGCAAAAGCTATTCGAAAATTGACGTCTGGTAAATGAAAAGGGAAGAGTAGAAACTGTCGGGGTTAAATCAATTCTAGGCTATAAAATACGCTGACCAGTCTAGGGACCAGTTATAGATTCCAAGTCTAAAGAATGATCGTACATATTTCGTACTATAAATCTTGTGCCATTCATTAGATTGGAGATTACATTTAAATTTCTCAAGGGTATTACAATAGCACCTTTCTTTAGTATCAAACTGTATTGTAGGTAAACCACTTAAATGTAAACTATCTAAAAATTCTGTAGGAAACAAAAAATCGTCACATTCTTTTGACACTATACTCACACTTAAATACCTTTTTTCTGGTCCTGGCAACATAGTGACAATTGCATTATTCATCTTATCATAATGTTCATTTTTAGGTGTAAGAATAGCAAATTGTGAAAAATTAGACACATTTTCTAAACTAAAAATAATATTTTCAAAAACGTCTTTTAATATATCACTTGATAATAGCGATGGTTTTATTTCAATTGAATATTTGTCCGAATAAGGATTTATTAGTGGGTATTTGCAATTTCCAATATGTAACAAAAACTTGTAAGTGGCTCGGCGTGGCGCGTTGGCTGCTGCCAGTCGCGGAATGCGAATAGGAGTAAGTAACGGCCACAGCTTCTAATTCCCGGATGGGTGACCACCCGGGTTCGTGGTAGTTAAAAACCTTGCCACACATACACGTGTTTGCTATCTACCGTAACAATCGTAAAAAAAAAACCAAATAACCAACCAACCTTACCCCCTGCCACAGTTCATAACCCCTACAACAGCTAATGGACCTAGTCGCCGGGCTTAAGTTCAATAAAAAAAAAAA
>NW_019101325.1:3470-11165 GCF_001856785.1 Myzus persicae
TCAGCCGGCGGAGTAGGAGGATGCGAGCTCAACGGAGATAAACATAGAACATGGCATGCAGCGGCACTTGCAGCAGCAGCGACCGACAGAGGATCAGGATCAGTGGGGCGAGTTTATAGATGAGTCTACGCCGAAGGACCGTGCACTGGAAATGCTGCCGCGTCCACTGGAAATCGGCCCACCCGTGTTTGTTCTGTGCTTGCGAAAGCGGCTGGGCGAATCGGACGAAAAAGCCAGGTTACAGATCGAAGTGCGTGTGCCGAGTGAGTTTCGGAACCGCAGAAATGGTGACATGATTGAGGAGGAACAAAAAGACAGTGAAACTGAAGGGAATAAGAATTGACTTGGTAAATCCAAGGCAGTAAACTTATTGAAGCGTTACAACAAATGTAACGGTTTTACCACAATACATGGTACCTAATAGAATATCTATATCATAAGTAAGTCCTATACAGTAGTATGAATTGAATTTTTAATGAGTGTTACTACTATATTATAGAATATAATATAATAAAATGTCGAAGAATCGTGGAAAAATCAAAATTTTTAATTTCGTTTCATTATTTTCAGCATACAAATCTAACCTGCAAGTTTCCTGTAATATGCGAAAGCTGGCGTTCTCGAAGCCTTGTCACGTTTCTATTGAAGCTGCCACCTTCACACTTCCAATTCTTTAATCAGTTCCACAGTCACCAAGTTCCTCCAGTCACCATTTCCCGGTCCGATGCACTCGACACGCCTCTCCGATCTGCAGCCAAAAGCTTTTTAGTCCGAACCGCCCAACTGACCACCCACAGAACGAACACGGGCCAGTTTCCAGGACGCGGCCACCGTTTTCGGTGGTCCTTCGGCAAAACCCGATCTTTAGACACGTTTGTATAGCTGATCCTGATCCTGGTCCTGTGGCTGCTGCCGCTGCGTGCCATAATCGAAGTCGAGCACCAACATCCTCTTGCTCCTACGAGAGTGCTGCCGGCTGAATCTCAGTCGGTCGTGAGCTGTAGTGCACTGTGTCGTATCGTCGAGAACCACCCTGCACGCTCGGTCACCGCAGACTTCCTGGTCTGACAGTCTCCGCAAATCCTCTATTTTTGTCCTTGGTACAATGAGTGTCTGAGACCATGGAAATTCACTGATTTGAGCGCACCAGCGTGACTCCCCTCAAATATTTGTCCGGTTTCTTCTAGACGATTGTGGAAGAAAGTCAATTGCTATAGAAGCTACAAAATTAGAATGAAAATAAAGAAAATTGTATGATATTTATAATATTATTTTTTATTCTGTTCTAAAGTGTAATAAATAATAATATACGATTACAATGTTAATAAAAAAAACTAGGTATACTATAATATTGTTTATATTATTATTTTTTTATTCATAATTTATAATATTAATACATGCAATCCAGCATATTCAGATGAGTTATAACCGTATTACATTAAACCGGATTTCGCAACAAACAACATACATCTATACATTTTTGAGAACATTTTGATTTATTAATGTTTTTTAATAGCAAAACACCACATAGTGCTCACAGATTTGGTACTCTTAATAACTATGTAGAATTGATTGTGTTATTTTAATACTACCCAATAATTATATCCTTACAATTTATATATTCTACAACATCAAATCAGTTACATTTAGTTTGTAGCATCGTTAAGGTAAAACAAGTAACAACAATAGGTATGTTGGCGGAAAAAAATTCAAGAATAAATAAATTTCAATTATTATAACAATAGAGAAGGGTTTTGAAAGTGACGTATCTATTTCATAGATTTTAAAGCAGAGAGATTGAATTTTGACCGTCCAAACCGTGTACATATTATTTTCATGTGAACGATGAACTGTGTGTTGACACAAAAAAAAAAACTGACTTTGTTGAATTTATTTTCATATCGGTCGTATATTGGCACTTGTAGATCGCCATTTGACATAAATTTTAATTTATATTGAATTTTGCGGTTTAAGTATTTCCAAGACAACTTCAAATCTTATACATTTAGTTTGTAGCATCGTTAAACTATATGTTGGCAGAAAAAAATTCAATAATAAATAAATTTTAACTTTTATACCGATAGGAAGGGTTTTGAAAGTGTCGTTTCTGTTTCAATGAGATTAAAGTAGAAAGATTGAATTTTGAACACAAACACGATGTTTATATTTTCATGTGAACGACGAACTATTCGTTAATACAAAAAAACTCGAATTTGTTCACTTTTTTTTCATATAGGTCCTATATTGACACTTGTACAGTACTATTTGAACATAAATTTTAGTTTCTATTGAATTTTGCGGTTTAGGTATTTCAGTGTCTACTTCGAATATAGTCTAGATAGTTTATGGCATCGTTAAGCTATTGTTTTCCAGAAAAAAATCACAATTAAATAAATTTTAACCAGTATAACGATAGAAAAGGGTTTTGACGAACTATTCGTTAATAAAAAAAAAACCCGAATTTGTTCACTTTTTTTTCATATAGGTCTTATATTGACACTTGTAGAGTTCTATTTGAACATAAATGTGATGTTTCTCTTTCGTCGTCGATTTTAATTCAAAAAGATTGTATTGGGACCAGCCAAACTGCGTTTACATTTTCATGCGAACGACGCGAACTGTTGTGTGATAAAAAAAAATTCGTGAAATTTTTCATTTCATTGTTTTGAATTAAATTCGAATCATTGTATTTTAAATTTTTAACCTTCTATACTTGGTTTATCTTCTCATGCAGTTGGTGATCTAGCTGTGTGCCGTTTCTTTTGGATGAATGTTGGTACAAATGTATTGATATTATGTGTTATTTTTTAAATACGACTATATGATTCAATGACATATTTTTTTTTATAAAAATATAACTTTTTTTCCCTGAGACTTTTTTTCCACCGGGACTTTTTTCCCCGAGACTTTTTTTCTGTTCCCCATGGAAATGAACTTATGAGGATTTATATATTCAACTGTACGGTCTTCCGATAGAGCTGACGTCATCGTTCGGGTGACTATTACTCTTCCGGTATAGAGCTGACGTCATCGTTCGGGTGACTATCACTTTACATACGACAACGGCACTACCTTGATTCGGTTTTCAGTTTTTCACGGTTGAAGGTTTGTGGTGGATCTGTGTGTACGAGTATGCCTACTTTAATGAAGCAAAACAAGAATACCTTTCCATATTGTGGAGTGATAGAATTTTATCCCAACATACTGTTATCTGTTCATATTTTATTTTCAGATTTGAAATATTTGGGTGACTGTGATTTGTCTGAAATTACATCTCGCCGTACCATAACTATTGGCCGCAATACGTGGCCGCGGTGGCGTGTAGCAAACATAAAAATGATTTCAAACGATGAGGTGCCGTTGCTCATGGTGTTAATGGGTGGTACGAAATCATTGAAATAAACGTGTGAGAATCGGTAACCCGTACGTGCTTCCGATAGAACAAGCGTTGTTGTTCGCGGCCTCCACATCATTGCTGTTTTCCGGATCTTCACCGATCTGTGCGACTCATCCGGACCACTTAAGCGTTTGCTTGATGTGACATCGACGTATCACACTCATCGTTTTAATTCGAGCATAGTCTAAAATATTAAACTTTAATAAAGCATCAACGATCAAAACAGTATAAGCGTGTTTTTTTTATATTAATCGTGATCGAACGATTTGTCGTTTGTTTTTACTGCGCTCAAAGACAGTGCAGCTGCACACAATGTCTGTTTGATGACAAATCTAATTCAAATTTAAAAAAATAATTATCTAAGAATAATATTGAACTGAATACTATTAAAATTTTATAGAAACGTATCCATGTTGGATTACAGTTAGGAGTTTTCCACAACTGGATAGCAGTAACTCATTTTACCACTTTAATCCTTCGTCCTTTGTATTATATTCTCTCTATTAATTAATCTTAATTTATTTACTCAGGACACTACTGAATACTGAGTGCCGATCTAATACGTGTGCGTTATGCATAATATGATATCGCCAGAATGCCCGCATCACGTGTATAGTGTTACGATGTTTGACATTTTGGTGATAACTATTTTTTTCTACCTTTTTTTTTGTTTGGTCATTTAGTAACACTTTTTAACAGGTATTTATTTTACAAATAGTATGTGTAAAATAATTACTTATTACACATAATATTATATTGGTGTGTCGTCATGCTCTGCATTATAGGGCTTAAATAAGGGAATTCAAGTGGGCCGGTTTCATATAAGTAAATGGAAAGACATACATTTATTTTTTAGTTGAGTATCGGCTACCTATGTTATTATTGTTTTATGTTCTGCACTAATGTACTATTTATTATAGGTTCACTTATTATTTAATTACTCAACTTGTTACATATTATAAATTCTTTTTATTATTTTAACTTAACATGTGCTTCAGTCTTACATTAACTTAGTGACATAACACTGACTATATGTGTGAACAATTGATATGATTATATAATACAAAATAACTATTGATAACACAGTTATCATACAACATCCTTCCCTTTAGGATACAACAGAATCAATAGATACATTAGCAGTTGTTTTGTACAATAATTACACTAATAAATGATGATTTACATATTAACAATATTTCAAATAATAATAATTACATTAATAAACAACAATTAATAATACAACATTAAAGATTAGATAAACTATATAAAAACAAAACTTAGTTAATTACTGAGATCATAATCAGCTAGCTTGGTTGGTATTTTAACTACTCTTCCAACTTTTGTTTTTGTTATTTCACCATTCGATCCCTTACTCACCACTTCTTCATTACTTTGACTATCTTTAATTTTTTTCTAATTCACCACTTCTTCATTACTACTTACTCCTAATATTATATCATCATTGTCTTCATAATTTTCAATATAGTGTTGTCCCTTTGAGTAACGCAAATGATATGATGTACGCCTGACTATTTGCCCATTTTGTAGCTTGACTACATATGACCTTGGATAATTATCTAATTTATTTAAAACTTTACAAGGTAACCATACTCTTCCTTCATTTACAACCACATCATCATTTGCATTAAACTCATCTTTGGATTTAGTTCTTTTATCATAATATTCTTTATAGTTGGCTTGATAGTTTAACATTCTGTTTTCATCATTAACTTGAATTTTAGGTTTTAAAATATTCTCATTTACTGGAAACTTAGTTCTTAATAGTCTACTCATGACTAACTCACAAGGTGAAGCTCCGATCTGTGGTAAGGTTGTACACCTATACTCAAGCAAAATGTCTAGTATTTCTTTTTTTTCAAAATCAGCTTTCCTAAGCATTTGTTTGGCAGTTTGTACTGCTCTTTCTGCAGTCCCATTAGATTGAGGGTATCTAGGACTAGACGTTAGTAAATTTATATTATACATTACACAAAATTGCTTAAATACATCAGAGCTATAAGGTTGATTATCAGAATGTATTATTTGTGGATACCCATGTGTACTGAAGATCTTTTTAAACTGTTGTATAACTTCTTGAGCTGTTTTAAAATTTATTTTGATTATTTCTAGCCATTTTGAATAATGATCAAAGACAACAACATAGTCCTTACCACCATAAGTCAATATGTCAGAACTTATAATTTCAAAAGGTAGTTTAGCCACTTGGTGATGCTGTAATGGCTCTTTTGTATTAGAATTTTTAAACCTATCACAAACTTTGCAACTCAACACATACTGTTTTATTTCATTATCCAACCCAGGCCAGTATACTAACTGCTTAGCTCTAAGTACAGTTTTATTCACACCGTTATGTCCTTCATGTAACTGCTGTAATGCCAACCGTCTCAGGCTGTAAGGCATAATAATTTTATTTTTAACATAAAGAACTCCTTTTTCAACAACAATATCATTACGAAGACTCCAATAATGTTGAATATCGCCACTAATCTTATTTTTATCCTTTGGCCAACCTTCATTATAGTATTCTAAAATTTTCACTAGAACTAGGTCATGCTTTGTAGCCTCAGCTATTTTCGAAACATTTATAGTACTATTAATTGAATGTACTACCCCTTCAATATTAATTTCCTTGTCAAATTCATTATTAATATAATTTCTCGACAACAGATCTGCAATATGCATATCTTTGCCTGGTAAATAATTAATTTCTAAATCATAGATCAATAGCTTGAGTTTCATTTTTTGTAATCTATTTGATATAACTTTATGAAAATTTTTTTTATAAATTGATGTTAATGGTGAATGATCCGTCCAAATTTTTGTATGATATCCATAAATATAATTATGAAACTTGCGACACGAAAACAAAATACTTAACATTTCTTTGTCAATTTGTGGGTACTGTTTCTCTGAATCTGTTAAACTCCTAGAGGAAAATGCTACTGGCTTTCCTTCTTGCATTAAGCAGCAACCTAGTCCACTACTAGAGCTATCACATTGAATACTTATTTCCTTTTTTGGATCAAAATTAACAAGGACAGGTGAGTTAGTAATTATATGTTTCAATTGTCTTATAACTTCACTATGAATGTTAGTCCATGTCCAGTACACATTTTTCTTTAACAACTCTCTTATGGGAGCAATCAATTGTGACATGTTTGGTATAAATTGCCTAAGGAAATTGAACATCCCTATGATTCGTTGTAGTTCTACTTTATTTTTAGGCTCTTTTAAACTGTTAATCGCCTCAACTCGGTCCGGATCAACTTTCATTCCCTCCATACTAAAAATCATACCTAAATAATTGATTTCTTTCTTTTTATAAATAAACTTGTCTGCATTAAATTTTATTCCAACAGACTTTGCCCTTTTCAATACAGACTTTACCGCCATATCATGTGTTCTTTCATCTTCAGCAGCAATTAATATGTCATCAAAATAAATTTTTATATTTTCAATATCCCCAAAACACTTCTGATTCTGTTTTTGGAACTCTTCAGGTGCACATGACAGCCCAAATGGAAGCCTAGTAAATTTATAATATCCAAAAGGCGTACTAAAGCAACATATATTGCTGGACTCTTTAGACAGCTTAATTTGCCAAAACCCATTTTTAAGGTCTAACAATGAGTACCACTTTTTATTACTTAAGCTCATTCTAATCTCATCCATTGTTGGTATTAAATGATGTTCTCGAATTATGACTTTATTTAATTCTGACGGATCTAAACAGATTCGCAATTTTTTATTGGGCTTTTCAACAATAACAATATTACTAGACCATTTACCTGGTCTATCTACAGGTACTATTACACCATCTTTAGTCATGATATCTAGTGTTTTTTTAAGTTCACCCTTTATTGATTCTGGTACCCTCCTTGGTGGATTAATCCAACCTTCACTATTCTCTCTAATTTTAATATCATACTCCTCTGGAAAATTTCCTAAACCTTCAAACACATCTTTATACTCTTTAACCAACTGTTTCTCCACATCATTACTATTAATACTATTAACTTCTATTTTACCAACCAAACCAAACTTAACACATGTGTCTAGTCCTAAAATAGGTATACATTTATTTTGTATTTTGTCATCAACAATAACGAACCTGAGTTTAACACTTTGATTGGACATCACACAATTCATTTTTACAGCCCCAACAAATTTAATAACATATCCCCCATATGCTTGAATCTTATAATTAATTTTTTCAACGATTTCATTCCTTTTGATATTATTAAACAGACTTAAAGGTAATATATCAATGTCCGAAC
>NW_019101326.1:0-11220 GCF_001856785.1 Myzus persicae
GTTTCATCTATTATTATTTCTGTTGATAACGTTTCATTTCCAACATTACTCACGCCAGCCTAATAATAAAAAGTACCTAATTATATACTATTATATACAAATCTAAACTCGTAAATTTGTCTACATTAGACTCACGGAATAAATATCAGATGGTATAGTAATCAATAACGGCTTAGAAACGGGTATTTTTAAAAGTGCCGGCGAATAATCATCCCATTTCAATACAGTGTCATCATCTGGGGAACTGCTTTTCTCTGGTACTGTATCAATCCATGATGAAGCCTCTAAATCTAAAAATAAATTTAAAAGATAATTATTATTATAATTATAAAAATTGTATAAAAAGTAAATATATACCTGAAACAGCATCGCAATCAAATAAGGCATCATCTCCCGTAGCTTGTATGTTTATAAGGGAAAGTATTTGGTTTTCTGTTGCAGAAAAAGTTGTTGTTGGAATAGGTGGACCTCCACCAGTACCTTTGACATATTTTTTTTCGTTGCATACTTTTGATTTAACATTTTTTTTGCAATTTTCCCATTTTTTCCTTAAAACATTAGTCGAGAGATTTTCCATTACAGAGTTTTGTGAGTTAAATTCATCTGTTAACTTTTCCCAGCATGCATTTTTTTGTTTCCAAGTTTGAGTATCAGACTTTTTACTTTCTAATTGGTCCCAATACTTGGTCACAAGCGATTGTAATAAATCAACTTCAGTATGAGTGAAGTTTGAATTTCTCTTTTTCAAAATTTCATTCTACATATTTAAAAAAAATTAAAATTAAATAAATTATTACATATATTATATTAAACAGATATTATTTTATTTTCATATTATTTTAGGAATAATTTTAGTCATCATTTGAATAAAATTGATTGAAATTTGAATATTACTAGATAGAAAAAAATTATAAAATATTATTCCGTCGACTGGGAAATTAATTCTTTATCGTTCGCCTATACGTATAGTACTATAGTACCTATTTAAACGCGTGCACCAGATATCACTTTTGAACGCGAGTCAAATACCAGTTGTTTTAAGTAAGAAACTTTGTACATTCAAAAATTCTTTTCACTACTAGTATCAAACTTTATACTTCGATAATTAATCCTAGAACATTTCCAGGAATCAACTATTACCTACTTTAGTTTTTTAATGCAATATTATACAATAATGATACATAATATAATATGAATGTTATATAAATAAGATTTATACAAATAGTTACTTACCTTATTCATTTTTAATATTAATGGTTTTTTTTTTATACTATTTAGTGTTCACGAATCACGACAGATCAGACACGTTTAGTAATGACTTTTAATAATTAAAATAATAAATCAATGATAATTATATATATTATATTGTAAATTTATTATATTTTAAATATTCAACATGGAACTTCTTATATCCGAAGTTCAAAAAAAAATGTCCTGTGGAACAAATTTGATAAAAAGTATAGGGACAGAATTATCGCGGACAAAGAGTGGAATATAGTCTCAAAAAGAACAAATATGGATAGTAAGTAAATTAATTTTATAAAATAGTACATACGCAGAAACATAATTTAATAATCTTATTTAACACAGAATAAAATATATTAATGGTATCGGTACTAAGAATACTAATATACTAATAATATAGAATAAGAATTATAATATTTATAATAGTAATAATTATAATAGTACTTGTTGTATAAGCTAATATTGTGATAGATAATATTGTACACACATATTGTAACGTACACACTAAATTTTATTTTCCATAAAAAATTTGACGAAATTGTTTCTTATGTTAATTGCTGTACGCGGAGCATGATTATTAGCTCTACCTCCATAATTCAGTTAAATCTGATTGTGAACCATATGTAAATTAGTATCATTAGATACTGGTACATTTTGTATTAATATGTTTTTTTCTAAATCAATTATAGTGTTATGCAACATACAAATGGCCTTTACAATATGGTCTGCATTTTTGTCTGTAGTTTCAATAGCCATTAAAAGAATACGAAATTTCGAAGACATAATACAAAATGCACATTTTATAGTCATTCTAGCTCTGGAAAGTAGTATGATTTGGGGGCTTCTGGCAATCGTCCCTGAGATCGTCTTTGAGATCGTCCCTGAGATCGTCTTTGAGATCGTCTTTAACCCAGCCCATGCTCGTCCTTGCCTCGTCTTCATCATTACCACCGCCCGATCGCGCACGTACGCGACGTATATTTTACCCCCACCCCGTCATTGCTCGTCCTCGTCATACCACCGCCGCCGCCTGATCCGTCACGTGACGGACGTAATGTACAAGACAGAGTTATCAGTCTCTTATCTAACAGTCATATTATGATACCATATTATTGAACACACACCATATTATTGTGTGTGTATGTGTGTATATTATTGTATATTATATTATTGTAAACTTTTTTTCATTAAATAAATAATGAAAAAAAAGTGTGGTGGGATCCGAACCCACGACTAGGGATGTCAATATCGACCAAAGGTGCGATATTTTAAATATCGATATAAAAACTCATTATCATCGATAACGATAAAAATCGTAATTTGAGTATCGATAAAAATCGATATTAGTACATATATCGATAAAAATACAAATAAAAATCTTGTTACAAATCAAATTAGTAGTTTTCAGTGTAGTGTGTAGAAACTAGTAGCTAATGTTTATGTGTTGAACCGAATTTACATTAGAATATAACATTAATCTAGTCATTACCAAAGCACATAATAAAAGTACCCAACAATGAGTAATAACAAAACGCCATCATTGAAGTTCATTTTAAATTTTGACCATGGTACATTTGAGATATTAGTTATAAAATTACCTATTAAAATTATGATGCATGGGTTATGACTTATAACAATCATATTTAATTACCTATATATTTCTAAGTTTCAACTCTTTTTCTTAGGCATACTCTTCAGAATTAACTATTTGGAGAGGAAATAGTAATTGTTTTCCTCAATAATTAAATTACAACCAGGCACAATACCAACAAACAATAGTTAAGTGATAGTTTAAATTTATATCAATAAATTATAAATTGTATTTTTGAATAACTTGTTGAAAGTTAATATTTGTATTATTAATGACAGTGTATTATAATAACATAAAAGATTTAAAGAAAAAATTAACAAATTATATTGTATTTCATATTCATTAAATTTAGTTTGTATACTTATTTATAGTAGGTAGGTAATAGGTAACATATTAAATACATATTTTATGATGTATTAAAGTCAAATTATTTATATTTTTATTTAAAAATTAATATATATTTTCATTTATTAACATTATCTTAAAAACAATATTAAGATTTATTATCAACATTGTACTAGTAACTACTTGCTAGTAACTAGCTTTCATAATCAAGGTCCAATAGAAGAATTTGTTTATATGCAGTGGTCCATGAAAAAAATACAGCAAATTATTTTAATACCTTCCTGGTATTAAAATAATTTGTTACCAAAATTAGATACCTATAAAAATTATAAACCATAAGTATAAGTGTATAAAAAACAACAAATATATAAAACATATTTTAAAAGTATTATATTATAATCTTTAAAAAAATAGAAAACGAAAAATAAGAATAAGAAACATCAACTTTTGTTCTCTTAATAAAATATGTATGAGCTACTGAGCTCATAAAAACAAATAAGTATATTATTAATTAATATAACAATGAAAAACTTTTTTTTTTTTATTGATTATTAGTAATAGTTATAGGGGTATTGAAATTTCAAACCAGTCTTGTTCACTTAAAGAACCCATAAAAACAATTTTCGACAGCCTCTTACTTGTTAATCGGTTTCGGGTTTGTGATAGAGTATGACCAGTTTTGGAAAAAAATCGCTCAGAAGGAACAGATGTGGCAATTATGCTAAGTTTTTCTCTTGCGATTATATACAGATTTGGATACATGGTCTTCATCACTTCCCAAGCGTAAAGTGGATCTGTTTTAATGTCTACCACAGGCTTGGCTAAATAGTCATAGAGCTAAAAATATTATATAAAATATAAAACACCAAATATAAATAATAAAGTGTGATAGTATGATCTCTAACCTCTTGATACATCGGTGTTGTTCTCCGAGAAATTTGTACATTCGCCACAGCTTCATGATATGTCCATAAATCAAAAGATGGGGGTATTGGTGGTAATTCAGATGAAAAGGATAAACTTTGAGCCGGTGCTGGAGGTTCACTCAAATGATTGTTTTGAGAGTTTTCTTTTGATATTAATAGATTTTTTTATCTTTTCTGTAGCCCTATGGCATCGTGTTGGATCTTTAAAATGTAGATTTTTGAACCTAAAATAATAATAAAATTATGTTAGCTTATAAACTTCAAATTCGCTAATACATTTAATTATTACCTGGGGTCTAATAGAGTACTTAATGGGAAATTATAAAATATTTCTAAATCTTTAAAACGTTTGTTCATTTCATATAATATATTTTTTTGAAATTCAAGTCCAATATCAGTTACTGGGACACTATTGTTAACCGCTGCAGTAACACAATTTACCAATGGTAAAATGCTACTCATGATAGAAAATTTATCGCCCGATACTTTTTTAGTCAAATCCTCCAATGGCTGCAATAGAGTTTTTATTTCCCTTATTGTATTCAATTCGTGGGCAGTAACAAAGTCAGGAGCTGTTGACTTGTCTAAAATTATAACTGATATAATTCTGAAGATACTTAAAAATCGTTCGATCATGTAGAATAAACTGTTCCAACGAGTTTTTACGTCTAATACTAACTTAAGTATTTTACCATCAGGTAAACCTAAAATTGAACGTGTATTGTTGAAATTATTGTAGGTACTATACAATAAATAATATTAATTTGATAAATAAAATTACCAACCTTGATCTTTTTGCAATTTTCTAAGTTCATCACTCAAATTCACACTATTTTTAATGTATTTTACAATGTTTCTGATCTTAACAATAATATCATTTAATGTGGGACAATTCTCAATTGAGTTGGTCACAACCAAATTAATTGTATGAGCGAAGCATGGAATATATTTTTCTACACCAAAAGTTTCACATGCTGCCTTCTTTATATTTGCTCCTATAGATAAATATACATTTTAAAATTATATTACAAAAATATATGGCTAATTTTGGATAAAAATACCGTTATCTGTTACAATAGCAATGACTTGGTCGACATTTATTCCCCACTGTGATAATATAGTACAAAACACTTGACTGATGTATTCTGCTGTATGCCTCTCATATAGCTCTACAACACCTAATGTACCTATATAAAACAATCCAACAATATCAGATGATAAATTAAATTCTTATTACATGTTTATTTCAATTTTAAATTATTTAATTACCAGAAACATATCTAGTTTTTTCAAGAAAGTGGATTGTGACTCCTATATAACTTTTCATCTGTATATCTGACCAGATATCAGTTGTAAGACACAAATTATTTTTTACACTCAACTTTTCTTTAAATTTGTTAGACAAATAATCATATTTTAAATCAAGTTTATTCCTTATGGTATTTCTTGCAGGCATTACATAAAGAGGGCAAGCTACTTTTAGAAATTTTTTAAAGCCATCTCCATCTACAGTTGAGAATGGAATATTATCTTTACAGATATAATATAATAAAGCATCAGTAATTTCATTGGTTTTTGCTCCATTTGCTGTAATATAACAGAAATACAAAATGTATTACCTATGTTGTTTAATTTAAATATAATTAGTTTGTTTTTTGATAAACGATCTAGATGTAATTAGAATCATCATAAAAATATTTTTCAAATTACAATTAAATTGACAGTTACCTTTCATTGACGAAATATGCTTGAAGCTATGTCTGATAGACGGTTGAAAACAATGAGGATGGCGTTGTAAAGAAGAAACAGAACTATTGTTACTTGAATTATCCGAAGTATCCGAAGTTGATTCTGAGTCCATACTTAATATCTTAAAACAATAATTAGTTTAAAACAAAACATGTAAAATATTTAACTAAGTAAAAAACTTACTTCACTTCTACAACCAGGATCATCAGGATTATCACTAGAATTAGTGTTATTTTTTTTTGGTATGGAGTGAACATTTTTGAGGTGCGAATGTAAATTTGAAGTATTTCCTGCAGTTGGGCATATTTTCCCACATAATTTACATTTTGCTTCTAATTTGTTGTGCTTGTCGAAATGCTGCCAAACTTTACTAATTTTTCCCATTTTAGTATTTTACATATATCTAAAAATTACAACACATAAAAAAATGAATATATTACAAAAATAAAGTCAGTGGGCTGAGGGCAGGCTATGATGACAAATTGTAATATTAATTATTATATAAATAAAATACCTGTATTTATTATCCGCGATCGTCGAACACACACGTGGTCACGTTGACGTGACTATATGAGCGATTGCCGCACTTTCGGGTTAGTATAAGTTATGGCGGCTATATACAATATACGCAAATACAGGACTACAGCCAACAACTGGAGTACGATCACGTATTCACGTCTGCGATCCACAAAATGGAATTGAACATTTGACTATCGTCTATCATAAATCAGAACTCGTTACTTTAGCACTCGAAAATCGGAATCCGGAGACAAAAGCAAAAGCAAACTAAAAGGCGAAAACCACATCGACGTCACCGTATATAACTATATTATCGTAATATCGTATATCGTATATGGCGGCTAAATAGGATTATTATTTATTTTATTTCAATTTTCGGCAGCGTACCACGTGACGCGTACGGCTTCGGCAGTTGGGCGTCAAAAAGACAAAAACAAAACAAAGTTGTAAGTTACTAACCGCCTTGGCCAGTCTTTGCTCTTTGGATTGGCTGAGCCGCTGAATGCTTGAAAATCAGCTTGTTACGAGACAGGAGGGCCAACTTTAGGCAACGCAAAGTCAGGATGAACAATATAATATTTTATTTGGTTATAATTATTTATTACTGATTTATTGGTGAAAATAAAAAATAAAAAAATATTTTTAAGTATGGCGTATAAGACCACGTTACACGATAGTACAATAAATTTTATAAAACAAACAAAAAAAAAAAGTTAAAAGTGTTAAAACACGATTCACGATATAGCCAATATATCGTACGGTCTTATCGATAATGAAAATTCATCGAAGAACTTTATCGATAAAAAAGTATCGATATATCGGACATAAATATCGATATTTTAACCTTATCGATATATCGTTGACATCCCTACCCACGACCCACGAGCTATAGTACTGACGCTTTAACCCACTAGGCCGCAGACCTGATATACATTTTTTATGATTCTTAATGTATATAGCTGTATGATTATTATTGTACACATCTCTAAGTAATAACTGATTGAAATATTTATGTACCAAGGTCTTATGTTACATTTAAGAATAATATACTTGTACAATTACATTCGTCTCGTGTGCCCCGACAGAGCCTTAATAATTGTTAACAATAACATTCTTCAACAAGGGTTGAGACTACACATGTTACCACCTTTGTATATTTTATACAGGAATGAAACGTCTTGTGTGGGTCTGATAAACCATAACCATTGTTAACGATAACATTCTTCAACAAGGGTTGAGACTGTATACTCCCTTTGTATATTTTAAACCTTACATTTCGTTAGCCATAACGTTCTATAGTGAGGCATGTATTGGACATACCCTATCTATTGTTAACATTCTTCAACAAGACTGAACATGTATACCCCTTTGTATATTTTTAAACCTTTTATATTAACCCACCTGCACCTTTTACGGCAGGTGTTGTTATTCAAGCTGTTGTGATTGAGGAATTTACTTCCACCTAATAATGATACCCCCACCGAATAATGACTCAGATCGTCAGACGCTTGACCCTGCAAGAACGGACATTTATTCAGTGTGTTCAGAGTCTTATGCTATACTACACGTACATTTTTATTTCTTGTCAGTGTTTTTTCAAGTCTTAATAAATTTCCAGTGTTTATTTTTATAAGTTTTTAATATTTATCCATAGCATGGCCGGTTCAATCTCAGATAATATTGAAGTATACAAGAAAAAATCATTCGCATATGTACCTCAGGCTACACCTTCAGATCTACTTGAATCTAAGAGCATTACAATAGATTTCGTGGCAAGAAAATTTATACACATCGGTCTTGATCCTACTTCAAAAGACTGTGAAGTCATTATACGTATAATAACTCCATCCCGGTATGTGCATATAACGTATTATACTTTAAAACGTATATTTTCACTGATGGGAAATATCCTCTCATTTATATTAAATATTCCGGAAAAATATAAACGAACAATATTTTACGAAACGGAGACCGAAAAAATATCAAGTATGGTTTACGGGGGAGAAAATGTTCTGGTAGTCGAGACTAAAAATCAAGAAGGTTGCAGAGTACTTCTAAGTCGCTCAGATCTTATTTGTCTACAACATTTGGAAGGATCAATTTTTGAAATTATTCACCGGACGACGTCAAATAGCCATATATTGTTTACAAAACAAGTGAGAGGGTATGTAAAGTACTTGGAACAAAAGTTTACTCAGATGCATTCACCTCCGGTAAATGAAGAAGAAATTATACTATTCATAAAGAAGAACACAGACTACCAGATCGTACAATCGGAGCCAGTCATGACTCGGCAAATTCAGTTATTCGCTGCTGCGCATGTAGCTGGTCGTTTGATAGAACGAAAGGCTCGAAACGCTCCTTTGGTAATTATAAAATATATTATTATTATTATTATTATATTTAAATATACTAATTACAATTTTTATTTTTAGTTATTTGACGGAGAACACGCTATGGACTCCCCGGTATCTCCAAGTTATTCACCATTATCTACTCATCATGCGGAAAATAATTTTGTAGATAAGGTAATTTATTAAATATTTTTTAAAATTAAAAACAATATTACTTTAATTTATT
This sequence comes from Myzus persicae, assembly GCF_001856785.1. Taxonomy (NCBI): domain Eukaryota; kingdom Metazoa; phylum Arthropoda; class Insecta; order Hemiptera; family Aphididae; genus Myzus; species Myzus persicae. Next base: position 8,956 of record NW_019101326.1, read on the forward strand.
TATTTATTTATTACAGACGATGGACTATTCCGAGAATCCATGGACATCTAACGGGGATCATAGTACACAATCGTTCGATGTAAATGACGGACCGGATTTTTTCGATCGAGACGTGCATTCACAGTCTCAATTCACTACCCCCGCATCATCTGATAGGGCAACTTACGCTCTTCACCCCACGCCGTCACGTAAAGTGAAACGAAAACTATTTTAATATTTGTAAATTATTTAAATTTATGTAAAATAAAAAAAAGACGTGATATATATATAAAAAGTATTTTCATTTATTAATATTAAGGTTTACAATAAAATATTTACAATAAAAATTTACAATGTTCTTACTTCTCCGTTAAACGGATTATAAGTTATAATTTGGTCATGTAATATTAAACAATATGCTGAAGTGAAAACTGGAAACGCTTCATCAGCTTCTAGTTCAATTCTGAGGTCTACTGTCGCCATTTTCACGTTGTCGTTCTGTCGGCTCATATCGACAACTATAATTGGAGATAGATTTTTGAATTCTGATCGGTTCAATAGAGGTGTTACATCGTCGTGACCATAGTAAGATTTTAGAAACTCTGCATACGCACGGTATAACGTAGCCATCTTATTCTTGTTAAAGTCACTTTGAAAATCTTCATAAGGAAATACTTCGGAGTTTAAATAGACTTTCAAGTTTTTAATTTTACAATGATCAAAATATGACATTGATTTACTTGAGTTATTTTTCCTGTCAGTTTGAAAACCGATTATGACATATCTAGGCTTTTCTAATTTGTTGGATGTCTTTACTTTCCACGAATGTGAAGTGTTTTGAGGTAAAAATGGATGTTCACAAAGTTCCCATGAACGAAACGCACATGTTAGGGGTTTCTGATTGTTGACTACTTTCAACAGTCGAATTTTTTCTCTATCACTCACTTTCACGATAGGCATCCGCCACAATATTTTTGTTATGTTTATTTTAACGTCTTTTAGTTTAGCACCGTCAACTAACTCATTATTTTTATATTGCTTAATAGCATTTAAATCGATTGATGCTCTATTCAATATGAGTTGCTGGTTACAGTTTATTAAAATACGTTTATAATCTTCACAAAAACCAAACAAATGTTTAAGATTTATACATCCATTAAAATTACCGCCATCAATGAAATCTTTATTAACATTTTTAAAATCACTATCCCACGCAGCGTTTTGGTGTGAAGAAATATTTGTTTTATTGTATGAACAATATCCTTTTAATGTTGTCGTTATACCCGGATTGACAAGTTTCTGGATTTGATTTCCGTTTATTTCATATTTCATTTCGGAGAAAAAAAATGACAGCACATTGTTTATAAATCTAATCTCGTCAGTTATTTCTGCAGGTTTAGTTATTGTCCCCTCGATGTAAATATAACTCTCGCACGGTAGTGTATAAGACTCTGTGTTATATAAAGCAATACGCACCTCATCATTATTAGAAAGAGCGGACGTCGAATAAGGTAAAAAAGAATGATAATCAATTTGAGTTATTTTACAATCGTCGATGTATCCAGCCGTGACGTCTAAATATGTGTCGTCCATATTAGATGACGTTTATCGAGCGTAGAAAAGCAAAATTGTCGGGTGTTAGACTATGTCTAGTCTGTTTTCATCTCGAATATTTTTTCTTCTTCGGAGTTGTTACCTTGTTAGTGTTTTTAACACGACTAACGGGTTTTTCATATACAGGCCTATTTATATTGTAAAACTGGAGCCCCATCACGAGTCTTGAATTAATAATCGTATCGATACCGGCTCACCTCGTAAATCGATCAACTCGTCGTCCTGATTTTTTAAAATTATACTTGCGTGTGTTATAGATGTAGAATTAAGCGGATAAAAAACCAAATGTCTTGGTACCTCTATTATTTTATAGCCCGGAGGTACATTCGGATAAAACTCGTGTATTGTATGGCACTGCTTACCGTTGACGAATGAACCCATAACTAGATTTGAATCGATATATATACAGTTTGTCTTGGTAATATTAACCAACGTATCTGATTCGTGATTGACACTAGCTGCATATTTACGATTTTTGAACCCCAACAACTGTCCTATACTATTATTCGAGCTAAAATCTACAGTTTCACTACAAAACATTGTACATTTTAGTGTATTATTATCTGCTCTCAACTCGAATAAAGTATCAGTATTATGTAATACACGTTTTATAGCCGCTTCAATTTCATTCAACTCATAAGAGCCTGTAGGTATTACATAGCTATCGCTATT
>NW_019101327.1:0-5592 GCF_001856785.1 Myzus persicae
GCTACACCATAAGAGGAAGGAGGTGCCCCATCTAAAAAAGAAGGTAGAAGTCGCTTTCTTGGAAAAATTAAGAGAGGTGGAACATAATGTCCAGAAGCCGAAAAACAAATAGTGGCTGTTACATTTTGCCCTCTTTCAGCAGAAGAAAGTTTTCCTACTTGCTTTCTTCCTTTAGTTGCAATAATTTTCCCCTGACTTTTGGCAACACAAGAAAGCCCTGTTTCATCTACATTATAAATGCGGTCTGGGCCAAAATTATGTTTTTGAATACATTCTATTAGTAACTTATAAAATGATTGTACAACAGGCTTGTTAAATCCCATAGCTCGAGCTGCTGATGTTGGCTCTGGAGCTCTAATAGACAGTTCTGGATGTCTATGTAGAAATCCTTTTACCCAATCTTGTCCTTTTAAAAATAATTTAACACAAATAATTTAAAGAAATACATTACAATTAAATTAATTTCAGGTTTACCTGCTGTTGCAGTTTTTTTACAAAAATTATGGTCTATTTTGTTTATCTCTGCTAGATCAAAAGCAAGTTTCCTTAGATCTAACATTGTTAGGCCAAACATTCTACATTCCATTTGCTTAATATATTCTACTAATTCTAGTTCTTGACTTTAGTTAAAGACTGGTTTGAATCTGAATAATTGTTTTATGCCTGAATAATAATAATTATTATTATTGTATCATTAATTTAGATGTATACAAGTATCTGTAATTTTTTTTGTAATATGGAAAATAATTCTACCTACTGTAGGTACAAATTAAAAAATGAATAATAAAAATATTGATGAAATATTAAAACAAGTATAAAATTCTAAAAGATTATTTATCAAATTCAATTTATTATTTACTATGGATAGACACCTATGACCTACCTAAACTTAAAAATGTCATAGGTATGAATCACAGTAGGTAATGATTTATAATCCATTAGGTACAATTTCAATAATAAATAAATAATTGTTTTTATTTAAAACATACTTTTTTTAGAGGTGAGATCACATAAATTAATTTCTTTTTTCTTCACTCTTTGAACATAGTCATATAGTGTAGTGTATGGCACTTTGTATTCATCAACAGCTCTTGTATAACTTAAATTATTATCGATAATGTCTTTAATTGCATTTCTTAAATTATCTACACACCAATTTTGCCATTTGGACTTTCTTATATAATTTCGAACCATTTTTAAATATTGTTGCTACTTAATAAAATAAAATAAGTATTTATTAGTTAGGTCTGAGGTGAACTTAACCCTCACTCAAAATAGAGAGATATCAGAGATTAAACATTATTAAAACTAATAAACAATCGCTTTTGCCCCATCGCTTTTGCCCCAAAGCATAATTTTTACAAAATTGTTTATTTCTTATGCAATATTATTAGATAAAAACAAGTTAGTGATTGAAAAACAGTCTTTACAAGTTGTAGATTCATACTAGACAAGAATGATGATTGTAATATAGTTCTATCATAGCTAAATCTTAAATTCAAAGTATGTAAATATAATAATAATTGGATTTAAAATTTTCATTATCAATTAACAATTCAAACCATAACGTTGGTGTCGATGTTAACAGTGATAACAACATATTTAATAATAAGGAATGAAATAAATCTAAAAATGATAATTTTCATCCATAAAATAACGCGTGATAAGCAATATCGGTTTTACCCCAGTATCGGTTTTGCCCCGTATTCCCCTACATAATATATATTTAATAAATAATCACAAAGTTTACTTACGCTGTTTTCACGGCTATACGGCTGGTTGAGAAATGAAATTAGTCTACGTCGGTCGCAGTGCCTGTTGCCAAAAATCTTATTTCCATCACTCCACTTTATCGGGTAACTACGACACCTCAATGATAGATAAAATTACGCGATTAGGAAACGATGCGTGTGACAGAGATCGATATAGTGGATACAGGCGATCAGTGGCATCACGAACATTTTCTTCACAAGGGCAAACATTGACATTACCCACCCACCCACCTATAAAAACTGACAATATACCTATACATTAAATATTAAAAACATACATAATAATATCATAGAATACTATGATAATTCTATGATAATATTTAATATTGTTATCATTTTACAAAACAAATCAATATAAATTTAACAGTTTATTACCGTACCTTTTATATTATGAGACCATACTAATTTATCATTAGCAGTTTAGTAAATTTAATTATTTTAATACATTTAAAAATAACAAGTTTAAAAAAATAAAAAATGTATAATTACCTATAATATATTAAAATATAATATTTATGACCAATGAGTTTATGAATATAATAACAGTTTTTTCATCAAGGTTGATGATGTAGCTAATTCATTTATAGCTTGATTTAAATCTATGTTTATATCAGTTTCACAGTTTAGTAAAAGGAGACTTTCTAGTCTTGATTGGGTCATTGTGGATCTTAACCGAGACTTAATAATCTTAACTTTGGAAAATGAGCGTTCTGCAGCAGCAGATGTTACAGGAATGGTATATAATGCTTTATAAGCCAAGTATAAATTTGGAAAGGCTGAAGTAAGATTAAATTTTGACAACAGTTGTAACATAGACGCTGCATTTTCTTTGTTGCTTTTTGAAGTAGTAGGTTCTTCTTCATCATGATTTTCATTATCAGACCAGTCGTAGTCAGAATTTTGGGTATCATGTAATGTATCTCCAAGATTTAAGCCAGCTGTTAATGAAGAATAAGCATTACAGAATGCTGAATATTCGGTTCGAAGGGATTCTATATTTAATTCTGAAATCCAACATTTTAAAGCATCAAAGCTATCCTGAGGAAAATCCTGTTGTGAACTAAATAGCTTAATTCTTTCTACAGACAAAAGACTAAAGTCCTTTAATATTTCTCGTGCTTGAGAGTATCTGGAGTTTAAAACAGTACTAACTGTGTCTAATACAAAAAAGTAAACTTGAGATTTAAATAATGAAGATGGTGAGTTGGCAACTTCGCTAATTTCATCATGCAAATTTTCTCCATCCATTCTTTTTTTTCTTCGAATTCTGACAACCTGAAAATCTTGTTCCTCAAGCTTTTCATGTATTGCAAACTGTTTAACTTCGTCAATTAATTCATTGTATTTGCAATCATTTCTTAATTGCTCAATTCGTTTTTGAGCTGAATCGACTAAATGCATTGCTTCAATGAAATCTAATTTAGGAGACTGCATGTATACTGAAACTGGAGTTGTTATTTTAAATATATTTTTCATAAATTTCATCATTAAAATGAATTTGTAGGAAGTTACGTTTTTAAGTTGACTTATAGCTTGAGATGAAGTAGAACGGTCAGTTGATAATGTTAACTCCTCCAAACTTTCAACAATAGCAGTATATTTTTCATAAATGACGTCTAAAGCTCTATCGTGTGACGTCCAACGTGTAGAAGATAGAAATTTCAATCTTCGGCATACTTGACCAGGATATAGCAATTTTTGATGATTAATAAAACAAGCTGTGCGTTTTCTTGCTCCAAAATACTCAACCAATGCTTGAATTTCTCCAAAAAAATTGCGGGTATCCAAACATGAATCACACATATCTACTATTACCAAATTTATAACATGAGCACAACACCAAATATATTTAGCACGAGGACATTGTTATTGTATAAGTGTTCTTAACCCAGAATATTGCCCTTGCATCGATGCAGCTCCATCATATGCTTGGGCATATAAATTATTTTTCCAATCTAATCCATGTTTTTCACAAATCTTACAAAATAGTTGAATCATACCATGACCTGTTGCATCCGTTGCTACTTCTAGTGCGATAAGTCTTTCTTCTACAATTCCTTCATCGTTTACAAACCTTACAACAAATGTAAATTGTTCCATTTTGGAAATATCAGTTGTTGTATCTATAATAACTGCAAACATTCTAGCATCCTTGACTTTTTTTAATATGACTGATCTTATAGAATCACTCATTATTTGAAGCATAACATTTTGCGTTTGACCAGAAAGAAATGTTATTCTATTTGGTTTTGATGATTTTTCAATTTTGTTTAAGTGAATAGCCAAAGATGCATGGTATTTTGATAAAACTTTAATAAGTGACAAGAAGTTACCCCGATTCTTTGATGTTAAGCTTTCATCATGCCCACGAAATGCTATGTTTTGTTTTCCTAGATACAATAGAACTTCAAATATAACTCTAACTATTTCTCTGTTTTCTGCAATTTGGTTATTTGTTGTTAATCTGAAGCTGACATCCAAACGATTATTATTCGAATACTGACCTCGACTGATTTCAGACTCTAAACGTTCTTTTGAAGATTCGTGGTTCAACATTCTTGAAGTAATATGTTTCCAATCTCGAGTGCCAGTTGAAACTAATTTATTTTGTTTGGCCTTTACTAAACCAAAAAGCATACAAGAGAAACAGTATATTTTATCATTGAATGGTGAATATGCTAGCCATTGACGTCTAATATTTTTTCCATCAGGAAATTTTTTAAAATAGTATTCTTCGTGGAATGAACGACCATTTGCTATTGGAAATTGATAACTGGGCATATCTAGTACTCCTGGTTGACATGGTCCAAGTTCAAAAAAATATTGCAACAAATTACTAGAAACATTTGTTTCTAGAATAATAGCTGGATCGTTGGGAAATGTATATTTTGAAGCAGAAATTGGATGTACATTACATTGACTAACAGTAGAACTATCTTGCAACAAATCACCTAAAAATTAAAATAGATACATTAACAATAAGACTACTCTAAAAGTTATTATAATTATTATTTTTTATTTAAAGAATAAGACTTCAACAAGGGGTTATTAGCCTGATTTATTATTTTTATATTATACTAAAACTAAAATCAGTTAAAAGATAAACATTACTGATGTATTTTAGATCAAATCAAAGCTTAATAAACTTAATTTAATGGGGAAAAAACGAACAAGAATGTTAGGTTTGTTTAAAATTAAATTATTTTGAACTTACATGAAGTTGTTTTAAATGGCATATCATCATTCAAAACACTTTGATCAGCTGTGGCCATACAATCATCTATTAATTCCTTAGTGGTACTGCCATCAATCATATTATCAGTTGTAATACCTAATAACAAAATTAAAATATTCTAAAAGTTGTTTTTTTTATTTTATTTTAAATACAATTTTTAAATATATTTTAAACATAATTCATATGTCTAAAAGTTTAAATTAATAAAAATAATATAATATACAATAGTTAATAATAATTACTAAGTAAAAAGCATTATTAAATTCAGTTAAAAGATAAACATTACTGATGTATTTTAGACTAAATTAAAGCTTAATATATTTAATTTGATGAAAAAAAAAAAAATGAAACAAAATAAGTAAAGAATGTTAGGTTTGTTTAAAATTAAATTATTTTGAACTTACATGAAGTTGTTTTAAATGACATATCATCATTCAAAACACTTTGATCAGCTGTGACCATACAATCATCTATTAATTCCTTAGTGGTACTGCCATCAATCATATTATCAGTTGTAATACCTAATAACAAAATTAAAATATTCTAAAAGTTGTTTTTTTTATTTTATTTTAAATACAATTTTTA
>NW_019101327.1:6521-11033 GCF_001856785.1 Myzus persicae
TTTTTTAACTACCCATGACGTCAACAGGAGTGACTTCTAAAAGTAATTTCAACGACATTGACGTCTGCATCGCCGACTCTCACAAGCCCCCGATTTTCACGACAGCGAGTTTCATAAGCTTGATTGGTAAACGATTTTCACTTGAGGTGACCGACTGCATATACACTCAAGCACGGATTTTGAATTATCATTTCTTTACATACGAAAAAGTTCTGGATGGACACTAATAGACGCCGAACGAAGGGTCTGCAATCCACCGCAGGTGGATTGCCTACCTGATTAGCTGTAGGACATTGTCTGCGATCCGGCGAAGTCGGTTTGCTTACCTAGGTAGCTAACTTGAATGTTTAACGATTTTCACTTGAGATGACGGACTTGCTAGACATTCCAACTCAGTTTTCGAATTTTCATTTTTTTACACACAAAAAAGCAAAGGACATGCGACGGGGAACCGTGTTATTCAATTGCCGATTTTCGCGGGTGAAATGAAATTTCAAACATTCCCGCGCTCGAAACGAGATCTCTAATACTCATCAAAAATCGTTATCACCTCCTACATTTTTGTTTTTAACTACCCATGACGTCAACAGGAGTGACTTCTAAAAGTAATTTCAACGACATTGACGCCTGCATCGCCGAGTTTCACGACAGCGAGTTTCACAAGCAGCTAGTATATAGTATAAAAATCAATATAAAAATGATTGGTACGTGTATTGATTATATATTGATAGTCAGGTGATTTAATCTAAAAAAATAAGTTTTGTAATATACTAATATATTTGTTAATAATTTTTCAAACCTGTAAATTTGTTGCATTGAACCACCAAAGTTTTTTTAATATTTTCGACATCCAATGTCCGACGATCATCCGAAAGAATATTTTTGTATCGTGAAAAACTTCTTTCCACATCAGCTGATGTTATGGGGACATACCTGAAGTAAATAAGATCATTTCCGGTTAAGTCTTCTGGCAATTCATCCATATAGGTGATTTCTCCATTTAAAATTTTCGAAATATTTCGTAAAATACTGAATCCATTATTTTTTTCCAAAACATAATTTAGTTTTCGGTTTATTGCGTCGCCTACTTCACCAACTACGTCATTTAATTTATTTTGAACCAATTTAACGACAGCTATTGAATCAATCAATGAAATATCCTGTCGTTCAAGTTGCGTGATTGTTGATGTTAAAAAACCATAATTTGAATGAATAAAAACCAAGTTAGCTTCTATAGAATTTTCACTTAAAATTTGTTTAGCTTCTTTAATAGAAACCGCATCATTTGAATCTAATATTTGCAATACACCATGTATTTCTTTAAAATGTTGGCAGTAGTATGAAGTAGCATTGATCCATGTTCCCCAACGCGTAAGTATGGGTTCCGGTGGAAGCGGAATACCCGGAGCTTCGGTTTTTAAATAAGATTGTGCGAGATGGAGCTTTTAAAAACACTTGTTTCACTCTAGATATTAACTTGTCTACACGAGGAAATTTACCTCGAATTCTTCTGCAACCCTGTGCATACCGTGTGCCAAACAAGTGACATGCACCATTTTCGAGTATAATGCTTTTATTGCTGTTCCAGCTTTTTTCATGTATGGAGCGGCGTCACTCAGAAATAAAAGCACGTTATTGTGTTGTATACCGTCTGGCCACAAAAGGAACTTAGAATTATCAAAGAGCTTTGCTATTGTTGAAAAGTTAACTTTTTCCAAAACTTCAGTTGTTAATAAAAATATTTCACCTGGCCCATCAATTAACAATATTCCAACAATAACGTTCTCAATGAATCTACCTTCTACATCAGTAGTTTCATCTATAGAAACCCACATTTTTTTGTCAGAGATATGTTTTCTAATATTATTCATTGTTTCATTGTAACAATCAGTCACATACGTTTTTCGTAAGGCAGATTCGCTTGGAACATCATTTAGTGTATATTTTTCTAAAAATGATCGAAATTCAATATTGGTGATTTTATGTAAAGGTATATTAGCACATAACATAGCTTTACATAAATCTTTTGAAAAATGCGTTTTTTTTTAATTACTTGATGTACTTGGTGTGAATAATTGTTGAGTTTGAAAATTTTGTTTACGGTTCAGCATTCGCTCATGTTTGGATGTTTTTAAATGCTGCGTAACGGTAAATCTTTAGTCAGAGTTGACTTTAACAGAGCAAATTTTACAAAATAAAATGTCACCATCTGTAGAAAAAACTCGTTCACCAAATTCGGTAATGTATTTCTTTATTCCATTCACGTTCAGCATTTTAAATTATGTTTTTAAACCAAACAAACAGACGAACGAACATACGATTGTACAACAACGGTTGTCACTAGACTAATTGAATTAAAATAACGTAAAGACGTCAAACACTCACATATTATATTGATATATCTATAAACGATTAGATTATACAACAACGGTTGTCACTAGTCAGATTAATTGAGTAATAAACTATTAGATAAGATACTAATCCTAGATTTACTTTTATATACCTACCTACTATTAAATGTTACAATTCTACAATTTTCAAATTTGTTATCTGCATTTTTATTTTATTGATTATTGTAGACTACGAACACATACAATTCTATAAAATAATAAATTTTTCATGTCAGTTGTATTAAATTCCACATAATTTTACTAAATATGCATTTTTATGTACAAAAAAACATGAATATGCAACTTTTAAGAAAACTACCAATATATGCAAAAATATGCAAAATTTAAATACCAAATTTCGATTCATTAGGTTATAAAACAGATTTTTAGCTCACCTAGCTATAAATAGAAGATACAGAAAAAAATATGCAAATCCTATAACTTCTCATCCCTACTGATGACCAATAAGTATTTGATTCTGATATTGGTGGTGATCAGTGTTGAGACTTATCTAGATAAATTTATCTAGATAAAAATTACTCATCTATTATCTTATCTAGATAACTATTGTGCCATTTATCTATTGGTTATCTTAGATGACATATTTACTTATCTAGATAAATGTATCTAGATAAATTTATTTAAATCATAATATTCATTTTTCACGAATAATTCATACATTATTCATTTTTTTTTACTAAAATTGATCTTACAGAACACTATCCTATCAGTACATGTTATTTATATAACATTACCATATTCCCATGTTTTACTAGCAAATTTTAAGTTGATACGTACCCATTTTGAGTATTGAGACAGTATTTTACGAAGTTTTTCGACAAAATAAATTGTGTGCCTAGGTATAGATAAGAGATATGAAATATATAATAATATTATGTATAATAATTAATATTATGTAATTTATTCTTCAAAGTGAGGGTATAAACTATAAATGTGTCTGAACCTAGTTGCTTACACATTACTACATTAGGTGATTAATCACCGAATTTAAATATATTTTATTTTGCGCGATTTATCGCCGCGTTTCTGAAGAATAGATAGAGGGACCCGCGCGATCAATCGCCACACAAAATAATAATAATATAAAATATTATCATAAAATTATCGAAATGTAATTCGTGGTATTGTGGCGACAGTATCATTGATTATAAATACTAGCATCTATTTATAATGAATGTTGGTATTAACGGTTGACGATTTCAACAATAATAATTCGCGTAGGCTACACATTTGGAAAAACTCATTACACTAAAAATAGCTTTGAATACGAAAAGATAAGATTGTATAGAGCATAGACATGACGTAGTGTGCGTGTGTATGTAATATTGTAATCAGCAGCCTTCAGTTTACTGACCACTGAGACATTGAGTGCTTACTATAGTGTTGTAGTGTTGTGCTATTGACTATTGTAGTTAAACTTTTATTATGGACCGTTTTGTTACGAAAAAAATTCGTCTAGATCTGGCAACGAAGGCAACTGAAGAAAATGTTGACGACCCACATTCAAAAATAGACAAATCTAACCAAGCACCTCTTGAAGCTCCTAGTTTTAAATACTTATTTAATGAATTTTATAAAGTATTATCCGTGGAAGATAAAAAATTGTCAGTTATATGTCAAAACTGCCAAAAAGTTGTAAATGGATCAACTAATTCAAGTGGAAACTTTTTAAGCCACATTAAAGTAAGTTTTTGTTTTTATTACTAGGTACATTTTATAGGTACACTGTTATTTTATGATTATTATAGAATTTATCAGTAAATATAATCACAGGCCAGGATATATTTTTTTCTTGAATTCGACACAATGTTTGTAGTATTAAATTATTTGTGATTATTATTGTGATTGTGTAAAAAAAATATGCAAATGCTACAAGTCCTCTGCCCTAGTTATTTCATATCTATTTCTAATATAAAATAGTTAATGTCATGTATAGTTTTTTGTATTATAAGTCTTATGAAGAAATTACCTATAAATTTACAGCTCAAACATAACTCATTGATGCAAAAAGTAAATGAAGCAAGGAAAAGACATGAGGTATCAAAAACAACAGAGATTCAAACAAAACTGTTTAGTGGTCCAACTAAAAAATGGTCTAAAG
>NW_019101328.1:0-11103 GCF_001856785.1 Myzus persicae
CCGTTATACCAAATACCGAAGAGAAATTAATATCCTTTACAAAATACATATCAAATACTTTTCAAATTCGTTTTGTTGACACTTTTCGTTTTATGTCAACTAGTTTGGAGAAACTGGTAAATAATTTAGCTAAAGGAGATACATTAAAATTTAGAGATACCAGAAGAGTGTTTAATAATAATGATATTGAACTGGTAACCAGGAAAGGTGTATATTGTTATGAGTATACGGATAGTTGGGAGAAATTAAGTGAAACGGCACTACCATCAAAAGAACACTTTTACAGTACATTACACGAATCGCATATTGACGATGCAGATTATGAACATGCAATACGGGTATGGGAACACTTTAATTTAAAAACCCTTGGTGAATACAGTGACTTGTATATCAAAGTTGATGTGATGCTTCTCTGCGATGTTTTCGAAAACTTTCGAGACTTATGTTTGGATACGTATGGTTTGGATCCTAATTACTATTATACTGCACCTGGGATGTCGTTTGACTGCTGTTTGAAGATAACTGAAGTACAGTTAGAACTTTTGTCGGATTATGATCAATTATTAATGACCGAAGCCGCAATTCGAGGGGGTCTTACACAAGCAAGTATGCGATATGCTCAGGCGAACAACAACAAGGTTCCCGATTATGACTCCACAAAGCCAGATTCGTGGATTGCATACCTGGACGCAACAAATCTGTTTGTACTTTTTTATTTTTTTTACATAAAACATTGTTATAACATTGTTTTATTTTTTTTTTTTTAGCTACGGTTGGGCTATGTGTAAATATATGCCAAAGGACGGATTTTCATGGTATGAGGGCAATCTAGATGTTGAAAATATTTTAAAATTGTTGGAAAGTTCAAACGAAAAATCAAACATTGGATTCTCGTTAGAAGTTGACATATTATATCCTCAATCGTTGCATGACGAGCATAACGAGTTACCGTATCTTCCAGAGAGGATGGTCCCCCCTGGATCAAAAATAAAAAAACTCATTGCCAATTTACAACATAAAAAAAAATATGTTGTTCATTATATGGCATTGAAACAAGCTCTGAAAGCGGGATTAATACTGGAAAAGGTAATAATTGTTTATAGTTATTTATTATTAAAAATTGTTTGAATTAATTTTTTTTGTTTAGGTGCATCGAGTTTTAAAATTTAATCAATCACCATGGCTTCAAAAATATATTGAGTTGAATACTAAAATGAGAATGAACGCATTAAATGATTTTGAGAGAGACTTTTTTAAATTAATGAACAATGCAGTATTTGGTATTTTTTTTTTTTTTTTATTTATTTTTTTTTATTTTTTTTATTTTTTTATTTTTTTATTTTTTTTATTTTTTAAATGTGTCTTAACTTTACAGGGAAGACTATGGAAAATGTAAGAAATAGATTAAAAAAATGAAACTCGTTTCGGATGAAAAAACGTGTTCTAAGTTAATTAACCGAAATACGTTTAAGGACATTACAATTTATAACGAAAACCTAGCGGTAATACATTTGGATATAGATGAATTGAAATTTGATAAACCAATATACGTAGGGATGGCGATTTTGGATATATCAAAGACATTAATTTATGATTTTCATTATAACTCTATGGTTAAAAGTTATAGTTCAAATATTCAACTGATGTATACGAATACAGGTACATATTATATACATATATTGCATAAATGTTTATTTACTAATAAATAAATTTTTTTTTTTTCAGATTCATTGATATATTATATAAAGACATCTGATTTCTACGCTGATTTGTTGAATAACCCTGATCTTTTAAATCGTATGGATACTTCAAACTTACCGATCAATCATCCATGCTATTGTATCGACAGGAAGAAATTACCTGGGACTTTTACTGACGAAGCGGATGGAAAAGCTATTACAGAGTTTGTTGCACTACGATCTAAATCATATGCATATAATCTATCGGGTGTAGAAAAAATCAAAGCGAAAGGTGTCAGAGGTCATGTCGTTAAAAATCATATGAGTTTAGCAGATCATAAACAATGTTTATTTTTCAACGGCACAACGGTTGATAGTGATACTGGTAGAGGCATAGCTATAAAACAATTCGAGTTGTTTAAATCTACAGGTCACACGCCTTCAACAAAACAGTATACACCGTTTCGAGTAAACATATCACTAAGATCTTTTAAACATCAGATGAAATCAATTTCAACAGTTAAATTAGCTTTAAACCGATCGGACGATAAGAGGATAGTCCTTGAAAACCAAATTAATACCTTGGCTCATGGACATTACAGTTTAGAGTGAGTTGAGATAAATAGATATTATCATTCTTTATATAATAATAATCTAATTATATCTATGTTGCAGTCAAGAAGAGGAGAATTTAACTAACACACAATCATGAAGTCTTCATTATAATTGATTTATTATTATTTGTGCGTCATTAAAACAGTATATAATATATATTATATCAATTATAAAAAAAAAAAACTGTATATTATAATGTAAACTTCATATAATGTAAAAAAATAATTTAAATTATATGTAAACTGAATATAATGTAAAAAAAAAAAATAATTTAAACTATATTTAAACTGTATATTACAATGTAAACTGTATATAATGTAAAAATATAATTTAAACTATATGTAAACTGTAAAATATAATTTATACATAGTAGGAAAAAAAAAAAAATTTTATTATCTTATATTATTAACATACCAATTTTTTAATGCAAATGCTTTATTCAATGTACATACTAGTGGATTGAAATCTTTATGAAAAATACAGCATGGTAGTGATTGTCCAATTAATGAACAAATCCGAGGACACTCGAAGAGTTCCATGTCGTAGACGGTGGCGTGTGGCATAAACTCGATAATGATCCGTTGTTTCTGCAAACCTTTAACGTAAATTCTTTCGAATTTGATCGATTCGAATATTTTATGTATTTCTTCATACTTCAAATCACCATAATCTGGAGACAAACCGTGATGCAGCCGTTGCAGCCAACTGTTTACACTTCGACTTTTCGCATCTTGTTTTAAAGTTGTATTTTTAAATATCCAGTGTTGATTGTACAATGTCTCAGTGTCTACTATAGACATTTCTTTAATAAACCACTTGTTATTGACTCCGACAACGCACTGAACGTCCAAGATAGCTGATGACATGATTGCAGATGAATTAATAATTTTATGTACCGAACAGATTCACTTCTGAACTACCACTGGAACTATTTTTTAATATCATTCTTATTCACCCATGAATTATGAGAATCGTCAAATCCCACCCACTTGACATATATCTGATTCCCCTTCTTTCGTACAATTTTTTCAATTAAATAATCATTAGGATAATTTGTTTTAGATATCTCTTCGTTATAAAAACAACCAGCTATTGGATAATCATTATAATCATGTAACTGATAAGTTGGCGGTATTGTTTTGTTTATTTTTACTATTGTGAATATTTCTGTTGACCAATTGGGTAAAAATCCTTTTGAAAAAACTCCTTTGTGAGTGCTTATTCGAACTTTATCGCCAACGCGAAATTTTACTTTTTTATTAGTGATTAAACGTTGTTTCATAGTCACTAGTGAAGGATTTTCTTCTGCCTGCAACGGTGTCATTCCAATCGTTCTATGTTTTGTATTGTTGTAATTATCTATCAGCATTGGTAAAATAGATATCCATTTATGTGTTTGAATATTTCTAGAACCTGTTACTTCAATTGTTCCAAGTGATACTCTTGACTTAGTTTTAAAAACTGATGATCAGACATTAGTTTTACCTCATCTGTTGCCTAGTTCAAGTACTTGTACAGAAATTGGTAAATATGAAATATTATTAAAACATTAACATTCTCATACAAAGTATTAGGTAGTAAATTAACTTATTAGTTTCTACAACATGCGTGTTTGAATATTTCTAGAACCTGTTACTTCAATTGTTCCAAGTGATACTCTTGACTTAGTTTTAAAAACTGATGATCAGACATTAGTTTTACCTTATCTGGTACCAAGTTCAAGTAGCTGTACAGCAATTGAAAAGTCTGATTTGTTGACAGATAACATTGCTGATCATGAGGAATATTACAAAGATCCATTTAAGTGGCCAAAAAATTTGAATAGTAAATTTATAAGTTTCTGTCTCGATAAAGGACCGGCTTTTTTCCAAAAT
Organism: Myzus persicae; assembly: GCF_001856785.1. Taxonomy (NCBI): domain Eukaryota; kingdom Metazoa; phylum Arthropoda; class Insecta; order Hemiptera; family Aphididae; genus Myzus; species Myzus persicae. The sequence goes on from NW_019101328.1 coordinate 4,169, forward strand.
ATGGATAGAAATTTTAGGCAATCAGCACGTATTATATCAGGTAGATACCAATATAGTAATATATTATACTTACAACCTAATATACAATAGGTAATAAGTAATAACCAAATATTTATCATATTGTTAAATTAATTAATCAAATATTGAATAATAATAAAAAAAATAGTAATACAATTTACCTATAGGTAATAGGTTTTAGTATAGGTTTTTAATTTATAAATACTTCATAGTACAAATTGTTATGCAATGATATTTCTATTTTTTATGAATTAAAATTTAAGTACCACTGTTATATTCAATAATGGTTAAATAATAGTAATACCTGCATAAATATTAAAAATTGTATAACATACTATACCTATATTGGGTTCTCTATTATTATAATATTTTTATTTGTTTAAGTAGTTTTTCAATTTAATAGCTTGAATTGTATTTATTATTAATTAATATTTCAGAAATCAAGCATCTTAAATCATTAACATTTAGGTAATAACATTTTTGTTTTTATTTATATATTATAGGAACTGATCACACAAGATATATTTCTTCTGCAGTTTTCTATAGAAAGTTATCCAATGGAGAGAAATGTAATAGAAAATGGTTGCTATATTCTCCAAGTAAAGGTTCCGTATTTTGTTTTGTATGTAAATTATTTGGTTCACTTCGAGATAATCCTTTTGTAAACATTGGTTTTGATAAATGGAAAAAAAGTTATAGAATTAGTGAACATGAAAATAGTATTGCACATCGAGAAGCTACAACAAAATGGTTGATACGGACAGATACAACTAGATCAGTTAATACAGAATTGTGTCGACAAATATCAGTTGAAACTGAATACTGGGTTAATGTTTTAAAAAGAATGGTATCTGTTGTTAAATTTATAGCTGCTAGAGGTTTACCGTATCGAGGGGATTCTGAAATAATTGGAAACAATAATAATGGCAATTATCTTGGCATATTGGAATTGATTTCAGAATATGATCCATTTTTGAAAAATCATTTGGAAAAGTTTGGAAATAAAGGAAAAGGGCACCCATCATATATTTCAAAAACTATTTTCAATGAAATTATACTTTTACTAAAAACTGATGTTATTTGCTATATTACTAATGAGATAAAAATATCTAAATACTATTCTATTATAATGGATTCTACTCCAGATTTATCAAAAGTGGATCAAATGGCTATTGTTATTAGATATTGTACAAAGTCAGATGTACAAGAAAGATTACTGAAATTGGAACCTATTGAAAGTCATACAGGTCAATCAATTTATGATGTTTTAGAAAAATTTCTTTTAAATGTTGGATTGAATATTGAAGATTGTAGAGGACAATCTTATGATAATGCGTCCAATATGAGTGGCAAGTTTAAAGGATTGCAGGCACATGTCAAATGTAAAAATGATCTTGCTGTATATATACCATGCACAGCACATTCATTGAATTTAGTTGGTGTTCACAGTGTCGATTGTTGTGTCGAGGCAGTGAACTTTTTTGGCTTTTTACAAACATTATATAATTTTTTCAGCAGTTCTACGCATAGATGGAAAATACTTACAGATAATTTGGATATAAATGATAAACACCGGTTAATTACACTTAAATCGTTGAGTGGTACTAGGTGGTCGTGTCATTCTGAAGCTTGTAAAGCATTAATTGGTAATTATGAAAAAATCCTTGAAGCTCTACAAAAACTGTGTGAAAATGTCAATGAAAATGGTGAAACAAAAAGAGAAGCTACAATATTATGGAAAAAAATGTTAAAAAGAGAGATTGCTTATCTTACATTATTATGGAGTGATATATTGGAGAGAAGCAATAAAACTTCAATTGAATTGCAAAACAAACACTGTGATGCATTAAAAGCCGTCAACTTGCTAAAATCATTAAGGCATTATGTGTCAAGTTTAAGAGACTCTAGTGAGATTTATGAAAATTAAATCATATACCTAAGTCAATATGTTGGCAAGACTTACAAGAATGAAACTGAAAGGATAAGAAAAAAAAAGTATCCTGACGATAATAGTGGTAGTAAAAAAGAAATTATATATAAAGGAAAAGACAAAATGAGAATTGAAACTCATTATGTTATTATAGATAAATTTGTTTTAGAACTTGAAAATAGAATTGCTGCATATAATTATATTTCTACCCATTTTTTATTTATTACTAAATTAAATTGTCCACCAGATTCAGATAGTGCAGTCCAAGAGAGCATAAAGAATTGTATTTTCACATATAAAAATGATGTTGACGCTTCACTTGAAAATGAAATTATTCAATTTCAAAATTTTTTAAGTTTAAGTAATGTATCATTTAATGAAAGTGATACTTTTAAGTTATTAAAATGGTTTTATGATAAATCATTGCAGGATGTATTCCCAAACATTTTAATTGCTCTTAGATTATATTTAACTATCCCAGTGGCCAATTGTTCGGCCGAAAGAGCATTTTCCAAACTAACAAGAATAAAAAATAAATATAGAACAAGCCAGACTCAAGACAATTTAACATCTTTAATGATATTACATTCAGAAAATGATATTTTGCAATTAATAGATTTTAATGAAACATTACAACAATTTGCAAAAGAGAAAGCAAGAAAAAAATTAAAGTTATAAATCTCTAGTAACCTATAAAAGTATGTTTTAAATATATATATATATGTAATAATGTAATATATTATATATAATAATTAATAAAATATAATATATTTATCAGTCTTATATTTTTATATATATATATTTTGTATAGTACAAAACTATACAATAACAATATACAGTCATTAATATATATACCTAGTGATACAATTATTTTGAAGTTAAACTTGAAAGGGGGCCTACTAAGTGTATGGAGTCCCGGGGCCCAATTGATCCTTAATCCGGGCTTGACACTAACGACACTATGAACTATGAACTGCTGCAGTGATACTTATGTTATATATAATTAAATAATTATTGAGATGATAATTAAGATTTAAGAGTATTATTATACAACAGTATTGTCGGATATGTAATATAATATAATAATAAGCATATAACGATACGATCGTACATTAGTGTTATCAGGCGTAATATAAATCAACGACTAAAACTGTGTATACCGGGTACAGCCGGACACGGCGGACAGTCACCAGAAATATATTGGTACCATATGGTATATATAGTATTATAAAAATGTATAATCAGCATCTTCTGAAGGCTGAACTACGGTCTGAATTTACTTATACACTACATGATATTATAGGGTGTTTCAATACAATGAATATATCACATTCACTACTCTAATTGATTTAGACTATTATATGATAAGTATGTATACAGTAACAGTATATAAGGATGTTTGTCTTTTTGTGACAAACATTTCTGTAGTTATATGCTTAGTATAACAGTAACGATGTGCGCGTAAGCTAGACATATTATATAAGTCACTGTTATATTATTATCATTTCGTCATAATTTAAATTCAAAATTTCTCACTAAACGTTTGTTTTATTACGTACTTTTCGTATTTTTACCGTAAAATGGATCCATCAAAAAATAAAAAACTATATAATTCAAGGAAGCCATCAAAAAAAAAAAATCTGAGTTCTCGAATGAAGGAGCTCTTGGGAATTCGGAACAAAAACAAGTATGTAAAATTTGAATGAAGCATAAATAATTTTATTACAAATTAAATAATTACATAATTTAACATAATTTATTTATTTTATTTTAATTCAAGGCACAACCCCGAAGTAATCGAACGTATTGTGCAGGAACCATTTTTCTTAGGAGTTGATAATCAACCACCGTGTTCGTCAAAGGAAACGATCAGGTAAACTTTATTTAAATATCCTAAGTATTATTTACAATTTAAGTAGGTTAAATATGAAAAATAGTTGTCAAAAAAAATCCGAGTCTTTGAATGATGGACTATTTTATAATAATTTACAACTAAAACTAGTATTTAAAAACACATATATCATATCGTATTTTTATATAATTCGTTTTCGTTTTAATTAAAGGCACAACCCCGAATCAATCAAATCTGCTGTGGAACCATTTTTCTTAGGAGCTGATAATCAACCACCATGTTCGTCAAAGGAAACGATCAGGTAAACTTTATATAGCTTATTATTTAAGTGGATTATATGAAACAAAAGTTTATTAGTTTTTAAATAATGTAGGCATAATATTATAAATTATAATATATAGTAACATATAGCTTTTTCAACTGTGTTGTAGTAAAATAACCAACTCGAGAGACAATGGAATTAATGATTGGGGAGTTGAAGAAACCTTACATGAATTGGTAACTGAACAATCTACATATAGTAATCAATATATTGAGTATGAAAGCTCCGGTAGACGAATAGTAGATATCAATTACGTTTTTCATCAAATTAAAAATAGTGATCACAAAGGGCCATTTGGTTGTTCATTTTTAAACATGACGTTCATTTCTGAAAAAAAACATGGATTAAGATCAACTTTTAAGTTTAAATGTGGTGTTTGTAATATTATAATGTTTATTGACTCGGAAAAATCGAAACCGGAAAATTATTTACCGATTAACGAAGCTGCCGTTAGTGGATCGATATCAGCTGGAATTGGATTTACGCAATTGTCTGAATTGTGTGCGACAATGGATATTCCATGTATGGCGTCCTGTACTTATATACTAGTTCAAAAATTTATCAGCAAAAAAATTCACGATGTCGCAGAAGCACAAATGAAAATTGCCGGCGAAGAAGAACGTCGTTTAGCAATAGAAGCAGGATCAGTAGATATTGACGGAATTCCTATGTGCACGGTTGTCGCTGACGAACAATGGTCTAAGCGCAGTTACAAAACTAAATATGATGCATTGTCTGGAGTGGTAAGTTTCTAAAAAACGTACACATACCAATTGTATACATTTTAACGTTGTATTTATAATTTCAGGCAACAATAATTGGTTACAGGTCGAGGAAAATTTTGTTTGTGGGGATTAGAAATAGGTTTTGTGTAATTTGCCAGAGGGCAAAAAATAAAAAATAAAATCCACCTGAACATACATGTTTTTTAAATTGGAAAAAGGGTGCTACAAGTATGGAAGCCGATGCTGTTGGTGATGGTTTTAAACAGAGTTTAGAAATGCATGGTCTAAAATACAATAAACTAATAGGTAAGTAAATTACCTAAGTATTTTCAATAGTGCACAGTTTTTTAATTATAGGTAGTAGGTACCTATATATAATTTCAATAAATGTAGTTAGTTTTTAATAAATATGTATTATTAAAAAAAAAAAAAAATCTAGGAGACGGAGACTCAAGCGTTACAAAAAGACTAAATGACATAATGCCTTATGGCCCTAGGCTACCAGTAATAAAAATAGAATGTCGGAACCATTTATTGCGAAATTATGGAACAAAATTAAAAGCTTTGACGTTAAATCCTAAGTACCCGATTGGGTTAAGAAATCACTTAAAATCAAATATGATACGCTTTAGGGTTGCAATAACTAAGGCAATTGAATACCGCAGTGGTTTACAGGGACTAACAGATTACCAAAAATCAGTTGGTAAGTTGATTATTAAAATTATATTTTTGATAACATTATAAATTAACACGATTATGGTATTTTAAAATTATATGCATTTATTATTTAAGGACTACGGCGAGATATAAATAACAGTTTTCGACACATTATGGGTGCCCATGATCAATGTGAGGAATACTATTGTATTAGACCGCGACCAGTCAATGAAGGAAATTTGATCAAAGACGCCGAGAATTCAGGGATTTTGAACGATATATCCCAAATAGTATCTCGTTTAGTTGCAAATGTTGATAGTTTACTGATGAATGTTGACAATAACGTGTGTGAACAATTCAACAGTATAATTAATAAACATTTAGCGGGTAAACGAATAAATTTTTCACAAAGAAATTCTTATAATTCTCGAGTTGAAGCAGCGGTTATATCATGCAACTCAGGTGGACAATTTCTTCGGTTGATGCATAAAAATATAATGGAAGACATAAGTTCAGGTGAATATATTATATACATTTAATAATATTCTAAACAATTTGATGTACCTATACCTACCTAATATAATGATGATGATATTATTAATTATACTAATAAAATTATTGGGTATAGGTATAATATATTGTTATAATTTTATTTATACGAAATATATACACCAAATGTACATTGTTTTTTTAATAGGAGAAATCGGAAAAAAATTCCTTAGATCGAGTGAAAAAAAAAGATCCCAGCCCAAATCTAAAAAACTTCTTTTCTCTGGAAATTCAGAAAAAAAGCGTAATAATGGCCCGGATCAACATTATGGTTTAGCTGAACCATTACCAGAAGATAATATTCCAAAAGAAGTATTAGAAAAAACAAAAGAAGATTTTATAAATGCATTACAGTTGGACAGACGTGAACGGTTAGCCATTGAAGAACAAACAAGGGAACAGGCTAACTCACAAATTTGGCACGTTGAACGTAGAAATCGACTCACAGCGTCAAATTTTGGTGGCGTTTGTAAGCTTCGGAAAACTACGTCGTGCAAAAATACTGTATATAGTTTGCTATATAGGACATTTTCTTCGAAAGCAACAGATTATGGAAAAGCCACGGAACCACAAGCTATTGTCGCATTGGAAAAAACAATTAATTGCAAAGTGAATAAATGTGGACTTATTATTGATGAACATTTTCCTTATTTAGCAGCTTCTCCTGGTAAAATATATTATAGTATAATTAATAATTATAGATATTAATTAAATCAATACTACTAAATTAGTTGTATTATAATTTGTAGATGGTCTTGTCAATAATGATTTTATAGTTGAAATTAAATGTCCATTTGGAGTAAAAGACACTAAGACATTTTTAGAAGCTATAAATAGTAAAAAAGTAAGAGTATTATTATTTATTATTTGTATAAAAACGAT
>NW_019101329.1:0-4670 GCF_001856785.1 Myzus persicae
TGAGATTTTCAATGCAAATTTGATATAGTAATCTGATTTAATATTTAAAGTAAACATAATTAAAAAAATTAAAAAATTAAATTAAATATTAATACTTATCAGTTATTAGTTTATTACTTAATACTTAGTACTTACTCAGTCCTTTTTCTACAGAAGAAAGTTCTTGCTTATTACATATTTTAATTTTTAACTAAACATATTTTGAATTTTCGTTATATTTATTTTTGGTTAAGATGGTTAAACAACACAATTACTATTGTCTATTTTTGAATATTGTGAAATAAAATAAGACAATCATCTAGCATCAATTTATTTTTATTTTTTAATTTATTATTATTATTTTGTCAGTTACAAAAAAAAATTCTTAACCTTAATACTTTTAACTTTTATTGTTTTAACAATAGAAAATATAAATATAGAAAACAATATACAAAATACAAAATACAAATTAATGTTATTACTTAACAGTCAACACTTTTAAGTTTTAGGACTTAACAATAAAAATTTAAAAATAATAAAATACATAAATTAATGATAAATTAATTTAAATGACTACATTATTACTTAATTGTATCAAATATATGATTACATCTTATTATCATAATTTTTTCTAGCATGTCACTTGTAAGTGACATGCGCAAATCTGATGAAATAAACTTTAACCCCGAGAAACATCGTTCAACAGACACCTAAATATAGTATAGTTATTTCTATTTTAGTATTTCAAATTTTCTAATAATTAATAATTAAAAATTAAGTACCATAAAATGAGGTAAATAGAAATAAATGCAAATGTAAAAATAAAAAGTTGTTACTTTGATGCCTATCTTATGGCTTATGTAATATCAATATATTAAATATTTTCTTCATATTAAGAATTGTTAACCAGTAAGTACATAAAAACTAAAAATTAAATCCAGTAAAAAATAAAAATAAAAATCATTATAATATGTATTTAATATGTAAATTAAATTTATAATTATAATTTATATTATTGTTCTAAATTATAATTTATATTTAATATAAATAAATTAAAATTGAATAATATTAACTAAAGTATAAAAACTAAAATTAATAATATGTAATTAAAAATCTAAAAATGTTCAGTACTTACTTGAGTAACAGGAACACTTAGGATTACTTGTGCTAATCTAAAAAGCTCTGGTTTAATCAACTTCAAATCCTGCCAATACTGTCTTATACCCGAGGAATGATGTAACCGTTGAATATTATCATAGCTTTGTAATAACAAACGGATTGGTATTGCTTCAACACTTTCGTTTTGTTCTTGTATAGAAAAACATGTTTTAGTTTTAATAAAATCTTCCAAATCATCTTCAACATTTGACAAATTATGATCGTCAACCTCACAATAAGTTTCAGATACAATAATTTCATCATTTGTAATTGGCCTTGAACTTTTATCTAACCATAAAATCATCTTCCACACATCAACTAAAATATTAATTGCTTTACACTTAGAGTCATCATCTAGGAGACATTGAAATCTTGGGTCCAAATAGATACCTAAAACAGTTTAAATATTCAAAATTACAAAAATGGGCATGTAAAATTAAAATTAATAATTATATAAAATAATGTAGGTATACATGAAAAAAATATCTGTTCAAATATAATTTATAATTAGTAATTAAAATTAAAATTTATTATTTTTATTACATGGCAGAAAAAAACTTTAAAAAAGTGTAACATATAATTATAATATGAATATTTTATTTTTAGTTTGTATTTGAAAAAATAGTAGTTTGAAACTTACCAGCTAAAAAAATAGGATTACCCATCAATAATTTTTCTCTTATTTCCATTGAAGTAGATAAACTCTTTGATAAGCCTGATCCTACTTTCTTAGTATCTCTGTAACACTTAAGCCAAATTCCATAAAAATCTCCAATAGTAAGGTCTTCTTTTTGAAGTTGAACTGTCGCTTGCTTAGCAGGTAATAAAGCTTTTACCTGTCAAAATTATCAATATTTAAATAATCAAATTTATAGTTAAATACTTAAATTACCATTGTGTTAAAAATGTTATTGAAACTTTATTTAAAAAATAAGATTAAACAATTAAATAATACAAGATGAAACATACTAAAATTTCTGTTTTCTGCCATTGATTATCAGTTACATTCAATTCTTTAAATGTATCGGACACATCTTTACACACATCTTTTAACTCTAAGAGACGATTTAACATGTCGCAAGAACTACCCCATCGAGTCTCCACATCAATGATTGCCTTTTTAGCTTGTGGATGAAGACTTTTTATCATTCGAAATACTGTTGGAGTTCTTAATTTTTTCACTATCTATGAGCAACCATAATTATTATTCATATAATTTTAAAATTAATAATTACAGTCTACAAATATTTTAAATATTTTAATTAATTACTTATATTACCTCTCTCATTTTAGAAATAAAATTTCGATCAGATGTTGATTTAAGTGCATCGTCCACACAAAGTTGTAAAGTATGCACAGAGCAACGAATTAATACATGTAGAGGCTTCAAAGTTTGTCCTTCAAAATCAAAATCATTGTTTTCGTTTAAAATCACAGTTACTAAATCATCTTCTAAGCCAACTAGAGGATCCAATTCCAAATCTTCACTAATTGGATTATTATTTGTATTATCTTCTAACAATTCTTCATCTTGAGAAATATGTAACAAATTTTCAAAAAATTATAAGTTTATTTGGTTTAACAATAATTGGCTGGTAAATAACTATAGATACCTAATGAATTTAATACTTAACCATAGGTACTTGTAGTTTGTACTACTTTGCAATTTTTAATTTTTATATTTGTAGATACTAAAATCATTATCTACTATAGTCTAAAATCATTAAGTTTATATTATAATTTATAATACCTCTTACTAATTTATTGATTACCTAATATTTAATTTACAACATTATATAGTATTTACTATTTACTATTTACCATCAATTATTATAAGTAAAAACTAACAACTAAAAGTCTTAACATTGTAAAGCTAAAATAAAAATTTAATTTTTTTTTATTACCATCATTTTCTTTATGCATTAGGTCTACCATCTTGACAAAATTTCTTGCATTGTCAGTCGTTATTGTAAGAATTTGTTGATTTTTAATTTCAAAAACTTTAAGAACTTCATTGACCTGAAATAAATTTGTTAATTGTTATTAAAAATTATAGTATGTTTATAATTTATATCTAATTAATTTCCATCTGTTTATTAAAAATATTAATGATAAACAATTTATTAGGTAATTTAGTATTTACTGACCTTTTCTTTTAAATACTCAGCAGTGTGTTGTTGGGTTAACTCTATCATAGCTAATGTATGTAAAGTAGTCATTGTTGTATCAGCAGCCGCATATTGAACATTAATTCCTAATATGGACTTATCCTTTCTTGACGCACAGTCCATTTTAAGGCATAATAATTTATTTTTAACCAAATCTTTAATATTTGCCACAACTTCATTTGATTTATTAATAACATTTGACCTTACATTGCGTTTATTAATGACATTACAGCCATTATCCAAACAAGCCAAACCTTTTAATAAAGGATTTAAAATCTTACGAAATCCACTATCTTCTATAAGTTCAAACGGTCTTCCATTGACCGTTACTAGTTCTGTACATGCATTCATAAGTTGGTTTGCTGTAAGCTCAATGGTAATACATTTTAAATTCTTATTTTCAAAATGAAGTTTTGATTGTGTCATTGGTTTTTGCTATATTAAAAATTTGATAAATATTAACTTCTTATTTCTACAGGTATTTAATTATTACAATATTTATCCAATTGGTAATGTTAAAAAATAAAAATGTACAAACATATTACAACATGAATACAACATATTCATTTTATTGTGTTATTTTAGTGTTATAACTTGTTTAAAATGTATTAAATTATGATGATTACCTATTATAGTTTAAAGTTAAAAACTTAAAACTTAAAATTTAAAAAAAAAAATGCAAATGGATAAATTTGTATAATTTTGTCAATAGTTTCTATATTTTTATTACACGAACCTTAATAGTTGTCTGTTCATTAAATTTATTCTTTTTTTCAATTTCTCTTGATTTCACAGACAAATTTTTTTCAAAAATTTCATAATGCAAACTTTCTATATGGCGCTCTAAGTTTTTTGCATGCTGACCTACAAGTGCATGTCCACAAGACTCTATTTGACATTCTGACTTCCCAGTAGAAATATTAAATTTAAAATATTTATGAACAGGAGAAGTTCTTTTTCTTCCCATTCCTATAAAGTATAATGAATATTATTTGGTACCTATGATACATTGATGATAGGCAGAACATAACAAAATATGAAATATACTTACTTAATGAATTTATGTAGAGAAACTGGTAAGGACTAAACTACTAAAGATTTTCTTTTTTTCTTTTATAATAATAACACGTGTTTGGTTGTTTGGTGTTTGAACAATCAAAGAATAATGATGATAGAATAATATTCTTATTGTTTGTAATCAAGCGCAGTGTGGTCAATATTGAAATATCGGTAAAACAAAATATTATTGTTTTATCTATATAATAACTAATTGTCGTTGTCGTCAATGATTGGTTGATAAGCGATTATTGATATTGAATTATCCGCGTTACACACTGTCTACTGTCTTATACTATTATCTTCTTA
>NW_019101329.1:5386-11108 GCF_001856785.1 Myzus persicae
TTTTTTTTTTTTTGTTTATAGTTTATATCAGTAAAAATTTCAACAAATCAAAAACCAAATAAACAAAAAATAAATTATAAAAACATTTTGATACCTATCAAAATTATATTGTTATTAACTGTTATTAACCTACTTAATTTTACCAAAATGTTAAAATAAATGCTTTAAAATTATATTCCATATTTTGTTTATTGTTTAAAACACTTAAATTTTTAGTTAGTTAATATAGGTACCTAATTATTGATTTTATTGAATAGGTATCAACAATTAAACATTTTATATATTATATAGATACTTACTATAAAATCTTGAAACTACTTTTACTGGATAAGTTGGCCAATCAATTTCAGATTCTGTACATTCAGATATCATTTTTGGGACATTACCAGATTTTGGCCATTTCGATATATACATTTTTCCACATATAATAAGCCAACTCTCGGGTATAACAGAGTATTTATTTTCTCCTTCAAAATAACCGACTATCCACTAAACAATGTTAATTATACAGTATTACAGTGTTAATGTATTATTATGATAACATGAGTAAGTTAGCAAATCTATATTAAATTGTTGTAGTTACATATTATAAATTCCTAGGTATATAAGCATTTATCATATACAAAGTGCTAAAATGAAAAAATTAAATTATTTGATACAAATGGAAATTTATTTTTATGTATAAATATTTAAAAAAAATAATAGGTATAGGTACCTAATATTACAATTTATATAATTAGGTATACATTAAATCTAATACAGTTGTAGTATGCCCAATTTGTTTAAACACATTAATATTTTATATTTATGTATTATCATTGATAGATGTTTGGTGCCAAATTTCAAATGGTGTAATTCAATTCAGAAATATCAAAGTTAATAATTTTAATTTTATTAATCTGGCTATCCTATTTGAAATAAGTTTATATGTACATAGTATTAACTATAAAAATTTGAATTGTAAAATTAAATAATAATTACCTGTTTTGAAGCCATGTTTGGATAGGTAGTATTCACAAATAACAATTAAAAAACAATAGTAAAATAAATTAATACGTTATTTTAACTTCAAAATAACCAAATGTAGTAGGTATTCGTTTTTCGAGACAGTGAGTCTGTGACAGATAAATCATGAATATAATGAATAACGATATTAGGACTATTAGGTATGATACTAAACATTATAAACAGAAACCAGTAACGAGTGTATGCGAGTGTCTTTAATGCGGGACGCTGCATGCTAGAAAAATAGTATAAATTTAAATTCCCCGGGAAATGTATATCGGGAAAAAATATGATTGTTTATAGACTTTGTTTTTATCAGCCAATAGGTAACGCGTGTATATATACGGGTAGGTATATAAGGATATGTATATATATACGGGTATGTATTTATGATATATATATAAGTAATAATACATCTATTTATATATAATTATTAAATAGTATTAATAAATAATAATGTGATGTATATTGTAATTTGTAATATAATATGTATAATATACACATTATATATATGTATGATGCATAATATGTATGTTATGTTAATTTTTGAAATATTATTTAAACTATATTAATAGTTTTTCTATAAAAGCCTGTGGATTCATATAAATCATATTATGCTTACATTAAATATACATATATTATATAAACTGATTTAGAATTTCACATATTAATAATCATTGTAACTTCTTTGTGAAGTCATATACTCATATTATCAATAACTGCAGATACTTAATTGATACCAATTAATAACTTCTACAAAACTACTTATTGTATTCACATATACCACTGTTGCGTGACGTAATATAGATATCGCAATATAATACTATTTTTCTCTAAATCTATTTGATGGCACATAGATATTACAATGTGATGTAACTTTTGAGAACAAAAACAGACATCGCATAGATTTCATTATCATCTTAATGCACGTAGGGATAATATATAGGTATAATATTTATTTAACTTTACATACCAGCCAAAAACACATTATTATTTAATAGCAATGTCTGTCGTTTTTTCATAGCATTTTCAATACACTTTGCTAGTATGGTACCATTAGAGTTTAATCCGTGTATTGCTTGCAGCCAAATACCATAAAAGTCTCCAAGATTAATATCTTGTTTTTGGAGTGCCAATGTTGCTACTTTAACTGGATTAAGCGCGTTTATCTAAGTATAAAGATATCATTCAGTATAACATTTTAATTTAGAGACTATACAATTAGGCAATGTCTGAACTTACAATACTTTGAATTGATTCCCATTCACTATTGCTTAGTTTAAGATCTGGATGTTCGTCATCGTGTTCTGTGCAAAAATCTTTCAATTCTAGTAAGCGGAATAACATGTTGTATAATGAGTTCCACCGGGTTTCAATGTCAATTATAGCATATTTTAAATGGTTTTTTTCAACCAAGTACAATATTTCGGTGTTCGAAGTTTTTTCACAACCTATAACATTTTATTAAAATTAATATTTAATTATTATTAAAAAGTAAGTTTTATAACAATTTATAATAAATTACATTTCTAGCTTGAATAATGCAACATGCTATAGCTGCAGCTTTCAAACCATCATTGATACATAACTGTAATGTATGGACAGAACATCTAATAAAAGTTGTAATTGACTTTGGTTCGATAGCAATAATAATATTCTCTTGCATAATTTCGTCATCAACATCTTTATTTGTGTCATCTAAGCCTTCTAAACATTTAATAATAATTAATATAGTAACATACTTTTTTCAAGTTAAGAACTACACCAGTTTTGGCAATAAAAAAAAACCTCAGTCACCCAACAAAAAATTTATTAATACATCACCAGAACCTAATAGGATTTACTATTTAATAAGGTGCTCTACTGTACAGTAGGTTACAAGTGGGTCACTGTATAATGGATGGTATTAAATTTGAATTCAATGATATAATATCATTGTGTAAGAAAAACGATTCTGAGTGGAGATGGTATGTCAGTCTAGGTTTAAGACATATTATATACATATCTATGGTATTAAAAAAAAAATTGACCTATAATAAATTCCAAATTAATCATATCACAATATCCATTAGGTACTTATAACGCGTTATACATCAACAACAAACCGTGAATTTTAAACAGAAAATGTTCCTAAACAGTTCAAAAGAAATCTAAATATTTTGAAAATTTTATCGTGTATAGAAAATGGAAATATAATTAACCGGTAAAAATTTTATGTACGTTCATTTATTTTAGAGTTACACCAAAAACCAAAATCGATTTTTTGGAAAAACAATTTTGGGTAAAAATTCCCGTTTTTCCTTAATTTTTATGTTGTTTTTCACAGCGCTTATGAATACTATTGGGAATTTTAAATTTTGACCTCCCCAATGCACCAACAATATTCACTTTCCCATCGAACAAGATACTTAAGTTGAAAATCAAAGCATTATTTCATCTACTTATCGTATACACAGACACAAAAATAAAAAACACACATCATTGTAAAATAAATACATTCATCGTTCCACTCAGAATATAAATGTTCAATCTTTGATGATGTAATAGATATACATCACATAAATTAGGTAGTAATGAACATTTTAAACCAAGACACTGGTTTTTATATTACCTATTATTTTAAATTTAATTAATTGATTTGCTTTTCGAAGATATAAAAAAAATTAATAATTATTAATAATAATATTATGTTATAATGTATGCATATTGCATACCAGGGTCATTGAAAAGTTCATTCAATATATTCTCATCAGATAAAGGTGGTCCGTCATTTTCATACTCAAATTCATTCTCATCATCACTAGTGTGAGCATTATTAGGAATAGTAATTTCATCTTTATCCTCATCATTTATTAATTTTACAAGTTTAACCATGTTTGCAGCATTGTCGCACGTTATTGAGTAAATTTGTTCTTTACTGATACTAAACTTTTGTAATACATCAAGGAGCTAGAAAATAATGTACATGTAAGAAAAAACACAAATTATTGAAATAATTGAAGTGTAAAATACTAAAATCATTGTAAAAGTTTAAAATATACCAGAGCTTTTAAATTTGCAGAGGTGTGTTGAACATGTATTTCTTTCATAGCCAATGTCGCCAAACAAACTTTATTGTTTTTGATATACTGTATATTAACACCCATAATCGACCGACTATGTCGTTTGACACAGTCAATTTTTAAACTTATAAGTTTGCTTTTAACATCATCTTTAATCTGGTTCATTATTGTAATTGAAGTAGAAAATATTTGCTTTTTAATATTGTGCGAATTTATGGTAAAGCCTAATAAAATTTAAAATTAAAAAAAAATAAAAAAATTTATTAAAAAATAATAAGATAAACTTATAAATGTATAAAACAGTTAGATTTATTATTGAAGTTTTTGTATAATTACAAACCTTCTCCAATAGCTGAAGTCAGGGGATCCAAAATTTTTTTCAAACCAGAATCGTGAAATATTGACAATGGTCGACCATTTATAGTTACAAGTTCGGTACATGCGTTCAATAGCTTAGGCTTGTCAATATTCACAAACAGTTTTTTCTTAGAAATTTCAATCATGCCATCTAATGGACCTCGTTTCTAAATATCATAAGTAGGTACACATAAGACATTAATATTTTATTATTGCAATGATAACTTAACTATGTATTAGGTGGGAACCTACTATATATACTACCATACTATGTATATTAGGCTATAGAGGACATTAACTATAGAGTAAATCTCGTAATAATCAATTAAATTTAAATTTTCTTCAAACCCTAAGTTTGATTTCAGTTGCATCAATATTACTAAATTTTAATTAAAACGTTTACCTTTAAAGAAAATATTGCAGACGTATTTGCAGGTTGAGAACCATCAATTTGTTTCTGTATGTCAGGTTTATTTTTCAAATCATTCAATATTGTGTATTCATGAGGGTGATAACTTCTGATATGTGTCTCGAGATTATTACTGTAATTTCCTTTCAAAATTGATCTGTGGCAACCTTCTACTTTACAGGTAGATATATTTTTTTCACGGTCGTATTTGAAAAACAGTTGACCAACAGGGTTTGATTTTTTTCTTCCCATTTTCCTTAAAAAATATAAATAAATAAAGTAAGTGATGAATAGTTAATACCAGTAGCAGTAGGTTATACTAAACTATTATATAGGTGTAAAATGTATTAATATAATTACATTTTGTTATATGACTAAAAGATTATATCTATCAAGATAGTTTTATAGACAGTTTTTTTATGGATATTTTATGTTCAAATTTGAACGGAATTAAGTATATAAACGAAGAAAAACAATTTTTGGTTATTTTGTAATTTAAAAACATTCTTTGTGGGTACTTGAAACAATTGAAACTCAATTTGTAAGTATATTATTATGTTTTAGATACACAACAATAAATATTTTCAAATGCAATATTTTTAACAAAAATTAATTCAACCTACTGTATTACTTGATGTGTACCGGCACGTTGTTATTCTTAGTGAAGAGAGCAAGGACGTGCCGGTACACATCATTTGGTGGCAGCGGTAGTCAACAATTTTATTGCGAAATAAATTGTTGAAGAACCTACGTGTACTACCGATTTTCTTTACGGATAGAGCAACGGACATTCGGCAAAGCATCAAGTAATTACAATAAGAAACTCCAGAGCATCTTAGAATCAAAACGAAGAATTTACAGAGCATCAAGATTTTCAAGTCCGTATATT